>NC_086452.1:114169892-114459892 GCF_028390025.1 Pseudophryne corroboree | reverse complement strand
TATTTCTATTTCTCTTACGTCCTAGAGGATGCTGGGGACTCCGTAAGGACCATGGG
Source organism: Pseudophryne corroboree (assembly GCF_028390025.1). NCBI lineage: Eukaryota > Metazoa > Chordata > Amphibia > Anura > Myobatrachidae > Pseudophryne > Pseudophryne corroboree. The sequence goes on along the minus strand of NC_086452.1, from coordinate 114,459,836 downwards.
GTATAGACGGCTCCGCAGGAGACATGGGCACTGTAAAGCTTTAGAATGGGTGTGCACTGGCTCCTCCCTCTATGCCCCTCCTCCAGACCTCAGTTGGTTCCTGTGCCCAGTGGAGACTGGATGCACTGCAGGGGAGCTCTCCTGAGTTTCTCTGAAAAAGCATTTGTTAGGTTTATTATTTTTAGGGAGCACTGCTGGCAACAGGCTCCCTGCTTCGTGGGACTGAGGGGAGAGAAGCAGACATACTTAAATGATAGGCTCTGCTTCTTAGGCTACTGGACACCATTAGCTCCAGAGGGAGTCGGAACACAGGTCTCACCCTGTGGTTCGTCCCTGAGCCGCGCCGCTGTCCTCCTCACAGAGCCGGAAGATAGAAGCCGGGTAAGTATAAGAAGAAAGAAGACTTCAAAGGCGGCAGAAGACTTCAGATCTTCATGAGGTAACGCGCAGTGGTAACGCTGCGCGCCATTGCTCCCAGCTCACACACACACAGGCACCACAGTAAGGGTGCAGGGCGCAGGGGGGGCGCCCTGGGCAGCATTAATATACCTCACATAACACTGGCAAAGTACTTATATACTCTAAAAAGGATATATATTTCAGAATCCCCCGCCAGTATAAAGATTTAGAGCGGGAACGAAGCCCGCCGTCGGGGGGGCAGAGCTTGTTTCCTCCAGCACTAACCAGCGCCATTTTTTCTCCTCAGCATACAGAGAAGCGGCCTCGGACTCTCCCCTGCTGCTTGTTAATACAGAGGGTCAAAACGAGGGGGGGGGGCACGTTTATTGGCGCAAAATATGTGGTGTTTTACACTTGTAATAAAAAGCGCTGACAGACTGGGTTTTTGTCTCAGTATACAATGGCGCTGGGTGTGTGCTGGCATACTCTCTCTCTGTCTCTCCTAAGGGCCTTATGGTGGGTCAGTCCCCATTATATTAGGTATCCCTGTGTGTGTGGGGATGTCAGTACGTCTGTGTCGACATGTCTGAGGTGGAAGGCTCATATAGGGAGGAGGCAGAGCAGATGATTGTGGTGTCTTCGTCGGCGCCGCAGACACCTGATTGAATGAATATGTGGAATGTTTTAAATGCTAATGTGACTTTATTACAAACTTTGGACAAAGCTGAGTCCAAGGATTAAAGCAGGGTGTCAATCCATAGCTTTTACTGTGTCACAGGGCCCTTCGGGGTCGCAGAACCGTCCCTTTTCACAGGTAGTAGACACCAATACCGCACGGATTCTGGCTCCAGTGTCGACGGTGATTATGCTAAGTTGCACCCAAGGGTGGAGAAGTGTATTCAATATATGATTGTAGCAATTAAAGATGTTTTGCATATCACTGAGGACCTTTCTGTCTCTGACACAAAGGTCGGCATGTTTAAGGGAAAGAATCCTGAGGTAACTTTTCCCCCATCTCGTGTGCTGATCGCCCTGTTTGAAAAGCTTGGGAAACTCCAGATAAGAAACTGCAGATTCCCAAGAAAATATTATGGCGTAACCTTTCCACCCAGGACAGGTTACGGTGGGAATACTCGCCCACAATGGACAAGGCATTTACGCGCTTGTCGAAAAAAGGGGGGCGCTACCTTCCCCTGATACGGCCGCCCTTAAGAGTCCTGCTGATTGCAGACAGGAAATTACCTTAAAATCAATTTATACATACGGGTGCCCTGCTAAGGCCGGCAGTAGCGTCGGCATGGGTGGGTTGCGCAGTTGCAGCGCGGGCAGATAACTTGTCATCTGACATTGACACCCTAGAAAAAGATACCATTTTGGTGACCTTGGGTCACATTAAAGATGCAGCATAAGATATGAGAGAAGCTGCGAGTGATATTGGGCTGTTGGGTTCAAGAGCCAATGCCATGGAGATCTCTGTTAGACGGTCCCTGTGGACCTGCCAAGGGACAGGTATGCTGTTTAAAAAAAAAAAAAAAAAAAAGACTTTGCCTTACAAAGGTGAAGTTTTATTTGGGGAGGGCCTCGCGGATCTGGTAACCACAGCAACCGCGGGTAAATCTACTCTTTTGCCTTATGTTCCCCCACAGGAAAAGAAAACACGGCAATATCAAATGCAATCCCTTCGGTCGCATAAGTTCAGAAAGGGTCGGGGCTCTTCCTTCCTCGCCAGAGGTGGAGGTAGAGGGAAAAGAACACCAGCTGCGGCTATTTCCCAGGGACAAGAGTCCACCCCGTCCTCTACAAAATCCACTACATGACGCGGGGGCTCCGCTGAGGGAGTCCGCGCCGGTGGGGGCACGTCTTCGACTCTTCAGACAAGTCTGGGTTCAGTCGGACTTGGATCCTTGGGCTGTAAAAATTGTATCCCAGGGATGCAGATTAGAATTCGAAGATGTGCCTCCTCACCGATTTTTCAAATCGGTCTTGCCAGTTTCCTCCAGAGAGGGAAACAGTGGCAGCTACCATACAGAAACTGTATCATCAGTATGTGATTATCAAGGTTCCCTTTCTACAGGGGAAGGGGTTTTATTCAAGTTTTTTTTGTGGTCCCGAAACCGGATGGCTCGGTCAGGCCCATTCTGAATCTAAAATCCCTGAACCTATATCTGAAAAGGTTAAAATTCCAGATGGAATCTCTCCGGGCAGTGATCTCCAGCCTAGAAGGGGAGGTTTTTATGGTGACACTTGACATAAAGGATGCATACCTTCATGTCCCCATTTATCCTCCTCATCAGGCGTACCTAAGATTCGCTGTACAGGATTGTTATTCCCACGTCCGACAAGTTAATGGCGGACATGATGGTGCTCCTACATGAGCAAGGCGTCACATTTATCCCATACTTGGATGATCTCCTGGTAAAGGCGAATTCAAGGGGAAAATTATTACAAAGCGTATCTCTCTCCCTGAGAATACTACAACAACACGGCGGGATCCTAAATCTACCAACGTCACAGTTGGTTCCAACAACTCGACTGCCGTTTTTGGACATGATTCTGGACACAGAAAAACAAAAGGTCTTTCTCCCAGAGGAAAAAGCCCAAGTACTCCAGAACATGGTCAGAGACTAAATGCACTCATTTATTAGGAAGGATGGTGGCGGCCTACGAGGCCATTCCACACGGACCTTTCGGTGGGATCTTCTAGACAAGTGGTCAGGGTCCCACCGTCACATACATCGGAGCCCGGTCCCCCTGGGCCAGTCTCTCTCTCTCTCTCTCCCCTGTGGTGGCTCCAGAGTGCTCACCTTCTAGAAAAATATGGTCAGGCCAAGAGGCTTACCCACACATCAATGTGCTGAAATTGAGGGCCATTTGCAACAGCCTCAAACAAGCGGAGAATTTTCTTCGCAATCCTGCCTGTTCTGATCCAGTCAGACAACGTCGTGGCAGTGACGCAGGTGAACCGCCAGGGCGGGACAAAAAGCAGAGCAGAAATGGCAGAAGCCACCAGGATTCTTCGCAGGGCGAAAAAGCATGTAAGCGCTCTGTCAGAGGTCTTCATTACAGAGGACACAATCTCCATCTAAGAGAGTGGGGACTTCATCAGGAAGTCTTTACAATGGTGAAAAGTTGTGGAGGACTTCCTCATATAGACATGAGGGCATCACGCCTCAACAGGAAGATTCGGACGTATTGTTCCAGGTCGAGGGACCCTCAGGCAGCGGCGGTGGACGCCCTGGTGACACCGTGGGTGTTCAGTCGGTCTATATGCTCCCTCCAATTATTCCTCTCATCTCAAAAATATTGAGAATCATATTACAAACAAGAGTGCAGACGAAACTCATTATTGTATACCACATTGTACGGTGTGTATGGTGTGGGCTGGTGTGTATCTCGCCCTTAGATAACAAAATCCATTTCCTCGTACTGTCAGTCTCCTCTGGGCACAGTCCTAACTGAGGTCTGAAGGAGGGGCATAGAGGGAGGAGCCAGTGCACACCCATTCTAAAGCTTTACAGTGCCCATGTCTCCTGCGGAGCCGTCTATACCCCATGGTCCTTACGGAGTCCCCAGCATCCTCTACGGACTAGGAGAAAAAGATTTACCGGTAGGTTTAAAATCTTATTTTTACAGAAGACCGAGTTGTTCGCTTGTTGCAGATTTTTGCTATGCTGCGATTTGTTGCTAACTGTGCATGCGCATGGTTCGCAGAGCGCATGCGCTAAGTTATTTAACACAAAACTTAGTAGATTTGCTGGTGTTCGTGCGGCGCTTTTCAGTAGTGATGTGCACCGGAAATTTTTCGTGTTTTGTGTTTTGGTTTTGGATTCGGTTCCGCGGCCGTGTTTTGGATTCGGACGCGTTTTGGCAAATCCTCCCTGAATTTTTTTTGTCAGATTCGAGTGTGTTTTGGATTCGGGTGTTTTTTTTACAAAAAAAACCTCAAAAATGGCTTAAATCATAGAATTTGGGGGTAATTTTGATCCCATAGTATATTATCTCCAATAACCATAATTTCCACTCATTTCCAGTCTATTCTGAACACCTCACAATATTATTTTTAGTCCTAAAATTTGCACGAGGTCGCTGGATGGCTAAGCTAAGCGACCCAAGTAGCCGACGCAAACACCTGGCCCATCTAGGAGAGGCACTGCAGTGTCAGACAGGATGGCACTTAAAAAAAAAAGTCCTCAAACAGCACATGATGCAAAGAAAAAAAGAGGTGCACCAAGGTCGCTGGATGGCTAAGCTAAGCGACCCAAGTGGCCAACACAAACACTTGGCCCATCTAGGAGTGACACTGCAGTGTCAGACAGGATGGCACTTAAAAAAATAGTCCCCAAACAGCACATGATGCAAAGAAAAAAAGAGGTGCACCAAGGTCGCTGGATGGCTAAGCTAAGCGACCCAAGTGGCCGACACAAACACCTGGCCCATCTAGGAGTGGCACTGCAGTGTCAGATAGGATGGCACTTAAAAAAATAGTCCCCAAACAGCACATGATGCAAAGAAAAAAAGAGGTGCACCAAGGTCGCTGGAAGGGTAAGCTAAGCGACCCGAGTGGCCGACACAAACACCTGGCCTATCTAGGAGTGGCACTGCAGTGTCAGACAGGATGGCACTTAAAAAAATAGTCCCCAAACAGCACATGATGCAAAGAAAAAAAGTGGTGCACCAAGGTCGCTGGATGGCTAAGCAAAGCGACCCAAGTGGCCGACACAAACACCTGGCCCATCTAGGAGTGGCACTGCAGTGTCAGACAGGATGGCACTTAAAAAAATAGTCCCCAAACAGCACATGATGCATAGATAAATATATATATATATATATATATATATATATATATATACTGGTGGTCAGCAAAATTCTGCACTGTCCTCCTACTATATACTGCACACAACTACAATGCAGCACAGATATGGATGGATAGTATACTTGAAGACACAGAGGTAGAGCAATGGACTACTGTACCGTACTGCTATATATATGTAACCCCTCCTTAGATACTCTAATTCCTAGTGGTCTCACTAAAAGATGGTTACTAATTATTTTGTGCCTCCACCCAAGCTAATTACTTAGGCTTGCCTGGGTAAGCCTCCCCTATCTAATAATGTACAATATTTATAAGTATATATGTATCATAAATGTATATGGGTGCACATTTTTTCACAGTATAATATAGTACCTGTGCTTTGTTTTTTCGCCTCCAGGGTCTCCGGATTGAATACGAAGTTACATTTACATAGGGTATTTATAAACATGTGTATTTATTTATCACAATAACATTTAAAGGGTGAATGTGAACATTTATTACCAACCTAATGATTTAGGGGTATATGCAATTGTGGTCGAATTCCCGAAATTGTCGAATTTCGGGTCATTTTCGACCAAAAAAAAAAATTCCCCTATGCAATCCAGTGCTTTCCGACCAAAAAACGGACTTTCAAAATTCGACTTTTTGAAATTCGAATTTTTGCAAATTCGACTTTTCTGCAATGATACAAGTGCTGCAATTCGACCAAAGCATATTCAATTCAAGTTTTGAAATTCGACAGCAGTGCTTTTAGACAGCAAATTCGTCATTTTCAATCCGCCACACTTTGGAGGGTGAAAACAAATAAAAAAATTTTAAACATGTTTTTTTTGGTGTTTTTTTTTTTGGGAATAGCAGATCTATTTATATTAGAAGGGATTAGGTACTTTTTTTTTTTTTTTGGGAGGCACAAATATTATTTATATATTTTTTAAAATATTATTTTTTTTATTTTTATTTTTTTATGCTGGAAGGGTAAAATCATAAAAAAAAATGGCGTGGGGTCCCCCCTCCAAAGCATAACCAGCCTCGGGCTCATTGAGCTGGTCCTGGTTCTAAAAATGCGGGGAAAAAATTGACAGGGGATCCCCCGTATTTTTAAAACCAGCACCGGGCTCTGCGCCTGGTGCTGGTGCCAAAAATACGGGGGACAAAAAGAGTAGGGGTCCCCCGTATTTTTAACACCAGCATCGGGCTCCACTAGCTGGACAGATAATGCCACAGCCGGGGGTCACTTTTATGCCGTGCCCTGCGGCCGTGGCATCAAATATCCAACTAGTCACCCCTGGCCGGGGTACCCTGGGGGAGTGGGGACCCCTTCAATCAAGGGGTCCCCCCCCCCAGCCACCCAAGGGCCAGGGGTGAAGCCCGAGGCTGTCCCCCCCCATCCAATGGGCTGCGGATGGGGGGGCTGATAGCCTTTGTGATAATAAAAAGATATTGTTTTTTCCAATAGTACTACAAGTCCCAGCAAGCCTCCCCCGCAAGCTGGTACTTGGAGAACCACAAGTACCAGCATGCGGGAGAAAAACGGGCCCGCTGGTACCTGTAGTACTACTGGGAAAAAAATACCCAAATAAAAACAGGACACACACACCGTCGACAGTAAAACTTTATTTCATACGTCGACACACACATACTTACCTATGTTCACACGCCGACATCGGTCCTCTTCTCCATGTAGAATCCACGGATACCTGTAAAGAAAAGTTCAAAATACTCACCTCAACCATGGTCCAGAGATAAATCCACGGACTTGGCAAAATAAGAAAACGCAAATACCCGCACCAAAAACGGACTGAAAGGGGTCCCATGCTGACACATGGGACACCTTTCCACGAATGAGACCTGTCAGTGACAGCTGTCACTGACAGGTCTCTAAGCCAATCAGGAAGCGCAACTTCGTTGCGCTCACCTGATTGGCTGAGCGCTGTCTGCACTGTGACAGCGCATCGCACAGCTCCCTCCATTATATTCAATGATGGGAACTTAGCGGCTAGCGGTGAGGTCACCCGCCGGTCAGCGGCTGACCGGCGGGTGACCCCACCGCTACCCGCAAAGTTCCCACCATTGAAAGTAATGGAGCGGCTTTGCGATGCGCTGTCACAGTACAGACAGCGGACAGCCAATCAGGTGAGCGCCACGGAAGTAGCGCTTCCTGATTGGCTGAAGGGACGTCAGTGACAGGAGTCACGTGATGTCCCGGCATTCGGGAGAAAGGGGTCTGATGTGAAAACATTGGACCCCTTTCTAGTCCGGTATGGATCGGTGTTCGGTTTGTTTTTTTGCCAAGAACGTGGATTTACCTCTGGACGTGGATGTACCTCTGGACGCTGGAAGGTGAGTATAATTTTTTCACAGGTACCCTCGGATCGTCGGCGACCGTGGCAGTCGGCGTGTCAACATAGGTAAGTATGTGTGTGTCGGCAGTATGTAATAAAGTTGTACAAGTCACGGTGTCTGTGTCCTGTTTTTATTTGGGTATTTTTTTTCCAGTAGTACTACAGGTACCAGCGGGCCCGTTTTTCTCCCGCATGCTGGTACTTGTGGTTCTCCAAGTACCAGCTTGCGGGGGAGGCTTGCTGGGACTTGTAGTACTAATGGAAAAAACAATATCTTTTTATTATCACAAAGGCTATCAGCCCCCCCATCCGCAGCCCATTGGATGGGGGGGACAGCCTCGGGCTTCACCCCTGGCCCTTGGGTGGCTGGGGGGGGGGACCCCTTGATTGAAGGGGTCCCCACTCCCCCAGGGTACCCCGGCCAGGGGTGACTAGTTGGATATTTGATGCCACGGCCGCAGGGCACGGCATAAAAGTGACCCCCGGCTGTGGCATTATCTGTCCAGCTAGTGGAGCCCGATGCTGGTGTTAAAAATACGGGGGACCCCTACTCTTTTTGTCCCCCGTATTTTTGGCACCAGCATCAGGCGCAGAGCCCGGTGCTGGTTTTAAAAATACGGGGGATCCCTGGCCAATTTTTCCCCTGCATTTTTAGAACCAGGACCAGCTCAAAGAGCCCGAGGCTGGTTATGCTTTGGAGGGGGGACCCCACGCCATTTTTTTTCCGGGTTTTTCACGTTTTTTTCCCGTTTTTTAAAATCGCGGCAAAATCCGCCAAATCGGCCGATTTTCGCCCGCGATTCTGGCGAATCCGTTTTTCATTGAATATGGTGAATCCCGGCAGGCACCTGCCGGGATTCACCTGGCGAATTTGGTCGAATTAAAAAACGGCGATAATTGCCGCGAATTCGACCGCAATTGCATATACCCCTTAAATTACATTTCAATATCCCTTCCAACTATTTCCCACTCTGGAACCTATACAAGTGGTTTGCATGCAATACACAAAAATTACCGTATTATTAATATGAGAGTGACCCGGGTACTCCTGATATAGTAGTGCACTTCAATGGTAAAAAAACTCATAAAAATGAATCAGTAGTGGATTCTAAACATTTAACATACAGTTTTAACCAAAGAATATTCTCCTTTCCTTTCTCAGTCTGTGAGGGAAGTGATTGTCTCCAGTCAGAATGCTACTGTAGCAATTACTGACAAATATGTTGCAATGTATTACAACCTATGTTTCCTTTTTGACTAGTGGAGAAAAGTGTCTTTTCCTCAGATGTAGCATACCTCAGCTTTCCATTAATATACATACAATATAATTGTAGCTATACCGGAACAATCCTATCTTGAACTCCTCGGAACTTTAGCATTTCTTATCCCTGGAGGCTGTATTCATTTAATAAACTGCAGGCTGTACCTCCTTATTGTTGATGTCTGGAAGCGCCATGGTCATTAGTGCAGGCACATTTAGTCAATTCGCTTTAGTTGTATAATGATAACTCAAGTTATTTAGCTATTGGTATATGGTGTAGGCAGCAGTTTAAATGTACATACACTTGTGCTACCTGCTGCTGCAGTATCAACTCACTGACTCTCCTCCTCTGACCAGCTGACAGCTTTTTCCAGATTGCTCCAAGAATATATATATATATAGATATGTATGGCACCAGTATTTTAAATGGCTGTAAGTTAATTTTTTGGTGCTAAATGATATGCTATAAGCAGTGTCTGTTATACTCCTAATGTTCCGACTTTATAGTATATGAGGTCGTTTCTGTTGATCCTGCTGACCTCTCTGTGTTGTGATGTAATATTAACATCTGTAGGAGGCTACTGGATTACTTTCCATACATTTAGCTATAATAGATCTCCCATTTTTAGTAATACAAGTTATGGTTCACTCCAGGCACATTATGCATATTTATAATCAGCTTAAATTGGTGCTAAAGCTGCCTATAGCTGGCATTCCTGTGTTTAGCTTAGCTGTGATGGAGGTGCTTAGTGGAGGTGTGAAAGAGGTAAAAATGATTTCTGAGTCACTCACGCTTTTAGTTGTACTGCTGCTGTGCTTAGCGCTTCCCCGACTCCTCCTCCTTTTCAATGGCCAGCATAAGGTGGGCGTAGATCACTTTGTTCATTACACCAACACCGACCCTGCTCTGTCACAGCAACCAGAGTAGCTTCCCTGGTTGCTATGGGCCGTCACTTCCGTCTCCCGCTGGCGTCGCTGCAGTGATTCTCCGCACCCCTCCTCTGTACCAGCGCCGGACCTCTGCCGCTCGTCAGCGCCGGACCTCTGCCGCTCGTCAGCGCCGGACCTCTGCCGCTCGTCAGCGCCGGACCTCTGCCGCACCCGGCTCCCGATGGCGTCCTCAGCAACTCCGGCACAGCGGTGAGTACAGTAAACCGTACTCTCGCTGCCGCCCTTCAGCGCTCCTCCGCTTGCCCTGCTCCAGTCACAACACCTGGACTCCGCTGGCCGCTGTGACCATATACAGCTCTGTCAACAGCGCAGGAGATCCAGGTGTGCACTCTCACAGGGGGAACAGCCGTCTCCTCAGCAGCTCAGGTGAGCTAAGTTTATGCTCCCTGACAGATAGCCTCGCGCCGCGCAGCCGTCCTCCATTGGTCCCCCTCCTTAGCCCCCGCCAACCAGTGTGTCCCTACTTCACTAGCTCGCGGTCAGCCTTTACCCCCCTCGTGGACCACCTCTTCCCGCCCTGCAGGTGGTTGCTCCTGTAGCACGCGATCAGTGCTAGGGACCCTGTTTGCCGCCTTTACTACCCTGCAGGCTATTGCTATATACACTGTCTCGAGCTCACATTGAAGTACACACAATAACTAATATTAAAGCAAGTATGGCAGCTGACCACTGTTACCATCGATGACAAAAATGCTCCAATTATTTACTAATACCATTTACACACATATGTAAATATATTTTATATATTTACGCTTATTATATTTATTGGACAATTTATCCTAACACAATATATTTAAATAAACATCAGGCATATTGAAATGTAAATGAACCACATACGTTTTTTTTGTTTTATACTATCAATATATACATATATATTAATTAAATGCTAAACAATCAATAATAAATAATATTCATGTTACATATATACCGGTGGTCAGCAAAATTCTGCACTGTCCTCCTACTATATACTGCGCACAACTACAATGCAGCACAGATATGGATGGATAGTATACTTGACGACACAGAGGTAGAGCAATGAACTACTGTACCGTACTGCTATATACAGTATATATATACTGGTGGTCAGCAAAATTCTGCACTGTCCTCCTTCTATATACTACAATGCAGCACAGATATGGAGCGTTTTCAGGCAGAGAACGTAGATATTTGCAGCACACTGAGCACAGATATTTGCAGCACACTGAGCACAGATATTTGCAGCACACTGAGCACAGATATTTGCAGCACACTGAACACAGAAGCTGAGAGAATGCAGCCACTTCCTCGCTATCATCTACAATGCATGAGTGAAAATGGCGTAGACGCGCAGCTCTTTATATGCAATACGAATCTCGCGAGAATACGACAGCGGGATGATGACGTTCGGGCGCGCTCGGGTTAACCGAGCAAGGCGGGAAGATCCGAGGCTGCCTCGGAACCGTGTAAACAAGGTGAAGTTCGGGGGGGTTCGTATCTTGACGAACCGAACCCGCCCATCTCTACTTTTCAGTCGCACTGCTGATCGGTGAATGATTGACAGGAAAGGGGCGTTTCTGGGTGGTAACTGAGCATTTTCCGGGAGTGTGCTAAAAAACGCAGGCGTGTCAGGGAAAAACACGGGAGTGTCTGGAGAAACGGGGGAGTGGCTGGCCGAATGCAGAGCGTGTTTGTGACGTCAAACCAGGAACTAAACGGACTGAGCTGATCGCAATCTGTGAGTAGGTCTGGAGCTACTCAGAAACTGCAAAGAATTATTTAGTAGCAGTATTGCTAATCTTTCGTTCGCAATTCTGCTATGTTAAGATACACTCCCAGAGGGCGGCGGCCTAACGTGTGCAATGCTGCTAAAAGCAGCTAGCGAGCGAACAACTCGGAATGAGGGCCACTGTCTCTAGCTACACACTCACAACACTGGTGTACATTCCAATTTATGCAGCAGAGTATTCAATGAGGAGGGGACCTGTGGCACTATCCTGTGGTGTTCCCACTACAGTACAGGCCCATGCCTAGCAACGCAGCACTGCATAGGTTAACTATCCCCTAACTTTTAGTGATGTCAGCAGGAGCTGACATGGGGGGCACTAGGACCCAGGGGAGTCAAGTCTAGAACCAGAGGAGCCCAACTGTCACAGCCAGAGAGCTAGGAGAAAAGTACCCTGCGATTGGCTGACCCCATGACCTTTACAGAGCGGGAAGCTGAGGAGGCGGGGTTACTGCTCTGAGGAGAGTGTGTGAGGCTGCAGTGTGGAGAGTTGTCGTCCAGAGAGCACTGAAAGGGGTGACCAGCGGCGAAAGGAGAGCGGACGCAAGTGGAGTCGTCTGCGCCCGACAACTGAGTGAGACGTTAGGGAAGGAAGCGTCACAGCTGCTGAGAGAGAAGTGCTGACAGGAATCATATTAGCGTGCGAGCTGCAAGTGAAGCAGCATGGAGTCTCTGTCATCATAGCTGGGAAGCACTGAAGAGGCCGCCTGACAGTGAGAGGATGGAGTGCAGCTGCGGGGAACAGTGAGTAACCTTGCCCCTTCACATTGTGTCTGTAACAGTGCCTCAGCACAGCCAGCCATACCTCAGTGACAGTGCCTCAGCACAGCCAGCCATACCTCAGTGACAGTCAGAACCCCTTTTTGTGTCATTCTCCAGTCAGCCCTGTTTAAGTCTGTCAGCACAGCCTAAGACCCCTGTCACCCATCACCTGAGGCTGCCAGGGTCAGACAGACAGTTGGAGGTAGTGTCAGTCAGTGAGGCCATTTCAGCAGCAGCTCAACTTGACAGCCAGCCAACCCTTGCCAACTCAGCCAGGTGCTTCCCTCATGCAGCAATATTCCCATTTGTTACTACAGACAGAGAGGGGAAGAGCCCTGAGATATATGACACCTGTCAGCCAACCAGTACAGCAGCAGCACAGCCGTGTCCGACAGGCAGAGCCCAGGCAGAGGATGTGATGCTTTTAATCTACGCAAGGTCACCCGGGGACAGCGACAGTGTTGTGTTCAAGAAATGAGGAAAAAAGGTTACTGCCTATTAGGAGTTACCTTAAAGAAGGTGATATTAGTTAGCACTAGTACCGACAGAACCAGCCCGTGCGAACAGTATTGATTCCCCCTTACCCTAAATAGTGAGTGGCTATTTGACAGAATTGCATCCAGTTATTTTAGTCCGTATTTACCTCAGGATTTATACTGAAAGCCTTCCTATAAGATATCTGAGATAATATACAAAACTCAGTTACTAGTCACTGCCGGATTGTACTCCTACACCCTCTAGTGGACACTTGAGATACTGTAAGGAACACTACGGTTAATAGTAATTCTACAGCCACCGTGTGGACACTTGGGACACTAATTTGGACACCGTTCCTGGTTACTTGCTGCCAGTCAATTGGTAGACATTTAAGGTTATGGTTAATAGTGACGTAATAGTATACGATAAATAAATTGTGAGAAATTCATTTACGAATATATTGAAGAAATACTATAAATTGTGAGTTCTCCTAAAAGCCGTGAATTTGTTATATGTAACTAAAATGTTTAATGCTTGACTATATTACCTGTGATACCATATGATCTCGAACTGCTGATCTGCATATTGATCTGTTCCTATATATAGTGACATTGCTTAATTTCAATTCTACCCTACTAAACTGTTTAACACAATAGCAATGACACCTTATTGGTGATAATAAAATACCAGTCACTGTCCAAAAGTGTGGTGACTTGTTTGTCTGGGGTCTGTTTGGGGGCCTCATCCTTCTGCTGGGTATCCAGAGGTGACAAGAAAGCAAAGTCCAAGAAGACTGGGACCGACATCATCAGGGGAAATTAAGGTACGAAACACCGCCACTTCACCACCCGGTGGCCTGTGACAGACCCTTGTGTAGTCTAGATCAGTGGTTCTCAAACTCGGTCCTCAGGACCTCACACGGTTCACGTTTTCCATGTCACCCAGCAGGTCGCACTGTGTATCACCAACTGTCACATTATAACATAGTTGCCGACTTCTGGGCTGTTCTCTCCGGGAGAGAGCAGCCGGTCGGCTCAGCTGGGGGGGGGGCGGGCAGTGAGGTGACGTGACAGGGGGCGGACCAGAGGCGGAACGGGGGCGGACCAGAGGCAAAACAGGGTGTGGCTTCTGGATCGCGTAATTTAAGCCACGCCCCCGCTGTGTAATGCCGCTATTACCGGCATTATACAGCAGGGGGCTTGGTTATGATGACGCGATTCAACAAGAATCGCGTCATCGCCTGCCCGGACCGCCCACTTTACTCGCTAAGTGGGCGGCGGGCAGGGGGTGACCCCCGGAAATCGGGAGACTTGCCTGCTCTTCCGGGGGGCCGGGAGGGTCACCCGTTTTTTGGGAGCCTCCCGGCCATTCCGGGAGGTCAGGCAAGTATGCATTATAAAAATCTACAGGTGACCTGCAAAACACACACAGACCCTTTCACACAAAAGCCATGACCCGGGTTGCCCCAGCAATATGCCAGGTTAGAGGCTTGGTGTGAAGGGGTATAAGGTGAAAACAAGTAATCAGAGGTTTGTAAAGAGAGCAGAAAGTGAGTTATGTATGACCTCCCACAATGCGAGAATGGCAGCTTTTATGCCAGATGATCTACTGCTTATGTAACTAAAAGATCTGTGATTAACAGTAAAATTTTAAGATGTGAATAAACTAAAGATGTACTTCATTTATTGTCATCAAATAAGATGGCCTTTCATTGATTTGTTTCAGTTCAGTAAACCGCTACACAAGCTGTATCTGCCTTAAGGGGCCATACATCAGCAATCACAATTTATTGCTTCACAGATCCAGTGATTCTTTTTTCCTCAGATATATTGTTCCCCCAATCAGAGGTGGATTTAGACCTCATGGGGCCCTAAGCAAGATACAGATTTGGGGATCCCTCTCTCAAACAATCCATAGCACTATATTTTCCTCCCTGATTTATGCCTCTTACATTATTTGTTGTTTTACCAAATTCCACTTCTATTACAGAATATTAATTTCCCCTTCACTGATTGCACCAAGGGGGTCATTCTGAGTTGATCATAGCTGTGCTAAATTTAGCACAGCTACGATCATCTTCCCTGACATGCGGGGGGGGACGCCCAGCACAGGGCTAGTCCACCCCGCATGTCAGTTCGCCCCCCCCCTCGCACAAATACAAAAGCATCGCACAGCGGCGATGCTTTTGTATTTGTGGAGTAACTCCCGTCCAGCGCAGCTCCTGCGGCTGGCCGGGAGTTGATCATCGCTGCCACTGGCCACAGAGGCTGCGTGAGACATCACGAAGCCGCATCGGCCCGCCCCCCCAACGGTCCGGCCACGCCTGCGTTGGCCGGACCGCGCCCCCCTAAACGGCAGCTTAACGCCGCCGTCTAGCCCCCTCCCGCCCTGAGACTGCCTCTGCCTGTCAATCAGGCAGAGGCGATTGCTACTGAAGGACGGCCTTTGGCCGTCCGTCATGCACCGGCGCACTGCGGCACCGGCGCATGCACAATTCTGACCCAATCGCTGCGCTGCAATAAACTGCAGCGAGCGATCGGGTCGGAATGACCCCTCATGTCCACTCACTGACTGCATTTTCTATCAGCATTTTTTCTCTAACGTCCTAGTGGATGCTGGGGACTCCGTCAGGACCATGGGGAATAGCGGGCTCCGCAGGAGACAGGGCACATCTAAAAAGCTTTTTAGGTCACATGGTGTGTACTGGCTCCTCCCCCTATGACCCTCCTCCAAGCCTCAGTTAGGTTTTTGTGCCCGTCCGAGAAGGGTGCAAACTGGATGGCTCTCTTAAGGAGCTGTTTAGTAAAGTTTTTTTTTAGGTTTCTAATCAGTGATTCCTGCTGGCGACAGGATCACTGCAACGAGGGACGTAGGGGAGAGACTTGCAACTCACCTGCGTGCAGGAGGATTGAAGTTTTAGGCTACTGGACACTGAGCTCCAGAGGGAGTCGGAACACAGGTCAGCCTGGGGTTCGTCCCGGAGCCGCGCCGCCGATCCCCCTTACAGACGC
Source organism: Pseudophryne corroboree (assembly GCF_028390025.1). NCBI lineage: Eukaryota > Metazoa > Chordata > Amphibia > Anura > Myobatrachidae > Pseudophryne > Pseudophryne corroboree. The sequence continues at coordinate 114,444,058 of NC_086452.1, read as the reverse complement.
TGAAGAAAGACGGCGGAACGGAGGTCCGGAAACAGGCGGCAGAAGACTTCACAGTCTTCAGAGAGGTAGCGCACAGCACTGCAGCTGTGCGCCATTGTTGCTACACGGCTCACTGACACGGTCACGGAGGGTGCAGGGCGCTGCTGGGGGCGCCCTGGGCAGCAATATAAATACCTATTTGGCAAATAAATACATCACATATAGCCATTAAGGCTATATGTATGTATTTAACCCAGGCCAGTTTTCCTAATAACCGGGAGAAAAGCCCGCCGTGAAAGGGGCGGAGCTTATTCTCCTCAGCACTCAGTGCCATTTTCCTGACCAGCTCCGCTGGTGAGGAAGGCTCCCACTCTCCCCTGCACTACAGAAACAGGGTTAAAGAGAAGGGGGGCATAAATTGGCGATATAATTATATATTAAGAGCCCATATATAGAAACAACACCTTCTAGGGTTGTTATATACATTATGGCGCTTTTGGTGTGTGCTGGCAAACTCTCCCTCTGTCTCCCCAAAGGGCTAGTGGGTCCTGTCCTCTATCAGAGCATTCCCTGTATGTGTGTGCTGTAGGTCGGTACGTGTGTGTCGACATGTATGAGGAAAATGTTGGTGAGGAGACGGAGAAAATTGCCTGTAATGGTGATGTCACTCTCTAGGGAGTCGACACCAGAATGGATGGCTTACTTATGGAATTACGTGATAATGTCAACACGCTGCAAGCCGGTTGACGACATGAGACAGCCGGCGGACAAATTAGTATCGGTCCAGGCGTCTCAGACACCGTCAGGGGCTTGTAAAAACGCCCATTTACCTCAGTCGGTCGACAGACACTGACACGGACACTGACCCCAGTGTCGACGGTGAAGAAACAAACGTATTTTTCCTTTAGGGCCACAAGTTACATGTTAAGGGCAATGAAGGAGGTGTTACGTATTTCTGATACCACAAGTACCACAAATAAGGGTATTTTGTAGGGTGGGAATAAACTACCTGTAGTTTTGCCTGAATCAGATAAATTAAATGAAGTGTGTGATGATACGTGGGGTTCCTCCGACAGGAAGTTATGGGCGGTATACCCTTTTTCCCGCCAGTAGTAAGGGCGAGTTGGAAAACACACCTTAGGGTGGACAAGGCGCTCACACGCATATAAAGTTACCGGCCCTCATTCCGAGTTGTTCGCTCGCAAGGCGAATGTAGCAGAGTTACACACGCTAAGCCGCCGCCTACTGGGAGTGAATCTTAGCTTCTTAAAATTGCGACCGACGTACGCGCAATATTGCGATTACAAACGAGTTAGCAGTTTCAGAGTAGCTCCAGACTTACTCTGCCTGTGCGATCATTTCAGTGCTTGTCGTTCCTGGTTGACGTCACAAACACACCCAGCGTTCGCCCAGGCACTCCCACCGTTTCCCCGGCCACTCCTGCGTTTTTTCCGGAAACGGTAGCGTTTTCAGCCACACGCCCCTGAAACGCCGTGTATCCGCCCAGTAACACCCATTTCCTGTCAATCACATTACGATCGCCGGAGCGAAGAAAAAGCCGTGAGTAAAAATACTTTCTTCATAGTAAAGTTACTTGGCGCAGTCGCAGTGCGAACATTGCGCATGCGTACTAAGCGGATTTTCACTGCGATGCGATGAAAAATACCGAGCGAACAACTCGGAATGAGGGCCACCGTTTCCAGATACGGCCGCCCTCAAGGAGCCAGCTGATAGGAAGCTGAAAAATATCATAACAGTATATACACACATACTGGTGTTATACTACGACCAGCAATCGCCTCAGCCTGGATGTGCAGCGCTGAGGGGGCTTGGTCGGATTTCCTGACTGAAAATTTTGATACCCTTGACAGGGACAGGATTTTATTGTCTATAGAGCATTTTAGGGATGCATTTCTATATATGTGTGATGCGCAGAGGCATATTTGCATTCTGGCATCAAAGAGTAAATGTGATGTACATATCTGCCAGACGAAGACACGACAGTGGTCAGGTGAGGCAGATTCCAGACGGCATATGGAAGTATTGCCGTATAAAGGGGCGGTCCATTGGACCTGGTGGCCATGGCAACAGCTGAAAAATCCACCTTTTGTTACCCCGAGTCACATATTGGCAGAAAAGGACACAGTCTTTTCAGTCTCAGTCCTTTCGTCCCCATACGGGCAGGCGGGCGAAGGCCAGTCATATCTGCCCAGGGGGAGAGGAAAGGGAAGAAGACTGCAGCAAGCAGATCATTCCCAGGAACAGAAGCTCCTCACGGCTTCTGCCAAGTCCGCAGCATAACGCTGGGGCCGTACAAGCGGACTCAGGTGCGGTAGGGGGTCATCTCAAGAGTTTCAGCAACACTCGCAAGGGAACTCCGGGATCCTACATGTAATATCCCAGGTGTACATTGGAAATTCGAGACGTCTCCCCCTCACACAATTCACAGGCTGTATTCCCAGCAGGTGATAATCAAAGTACCCTTCTTACAACAAGGAAGGGGGTAGTATTCCACACTATATTGTGGTACTGAAGCCAACCGGCTCGGTGAGATCTGAAATATTTGAACACTTACATACAAGCGTTCAAATCAAGATGGAGTCACTCGGAGCAGTGATAGCGAACCAGGAAGAAGGGGACGATATGATGTCACTGGATATCAGGGACGTTTACCTACAGGTCCAAATTTGCCCTTCTCACCAAGGGTACTTCAGGTTCCTGGTACAGAACTGTCACTATCAGTTCAGACGCTGCCGTTTGGATGGTCCACGGCGCCCCGGGTTTTTACCAAGGTAATGGCCGGAATGATGATTTTTCTTAAAAGAAACATGGACGCTTTCCTGATAAGGGCAAGGTCCAGAGAACAGTTGGAGGTCGGAGTAGCACTATCTTAAGTAGTTCTACGACAGCACAAGTGGATTCTAAATATTCCAAAATCGCAGCTTTTTCCGACGACACGTCTACTGTTCCTAGGGAAGATTCTGGACACAGTCCAGAAAAACGTGTTTCTCCCAGTGGAGAAAACCAGGGAGTTATCCGAGCTAATCGGGATCCTCCTAAAACCAGGAAAAGTGTCAGTGCATCATTGCACAAGAGTCCTGGTAAAAATGGTGGCTTATTACGAAGCAATTCCATTCGGCAGATTTCCCGCAAGAACTCTTCAGTGGGATCTGCTGGACAAATGGTCCGGATCGCATCCTCAGATGCATCAGCGGATAACCCTATATCCAAGGAAAAGGGTGTCTCTCCTGTGGTGATTACAGAGTGCTCATCTTCTAGAGGGCCGCAGATTCGGCATTCAGGATTGGATGCCGGTGACCACGGAGGCCAGCCTGAGAGGCTGGGGAACAGTCACACAGGGAAAAAATTTCCAGGGAAGTGTGATTAAGTCTGGAGAATTCTCTCCGCATAAATAAGCTTAGAGCAAATTTATAATGCTCTAAACTTAGCTAGACCTCTGCTTCAAGGTCAGCCGGTATTGATCCAGTGGGATAACATCACGGCAGTCGCCCACGTAAACAGAAGGGCGGCACAAGAAGCAGGAGGGCAGTGAAAACTGCAAGGATTTTTCGCTAGGCGGAAAATCATGTGATAGCACTGTCAGCAGTGTTCTTTCCGGGAGTGGACGACTGGGAAGCAGACTTCCTCAGCAGGCATGACCTCCACCCGGGAGAGTGGAAACTTCATAGGGAAGTTTTTCAACATGATTGTGGACCGTTGGCAAAGACCAAAGGTGGACATGATGGCGTCCCGCCCGAACAAAAACGGGACAGGTATTCCGCCAGGTCATGAGACCTTCAGGCGATAGCTGTGGATGTTCTGGTAACACCGTGGGTGTACCAGTCTGTGTATGTGTTCCCTCCTCTGTTTCTCATAACCAGGGTATTGAGAATTATAAGACATAGAGGAGTATGAACTATACTAGTGGCTCCGGATTGGCCAAGAGGGACTTGGTACCCGGAACTTCAAGAAATGCTCACAGAGGACTAAGGGCCTGGGGAGCTAAGAAGGGACTTGATTCAGCAAGTACCATGTCTATTCCAAGACTTACCGCGGCTGCGTTTGACGGCATGGCGGTTGAATGCCGGATCCTGAGGGGAAAAGGCATTCCATAAGAGGTCATACCTACCCTGGTCAAAGCCAGGAAGGAGGTGACCGCACAACGTCATCACCACATGTGGTGAAAATATGTTGCGTGGGTGAGGCCAGGAAGGCTCCACGACGGAAATTCAACTAGGTCGATTTCTACACTTCCTGAAAACAGGAGTGTTTTGGACCTCAAATTGGGGTTCATTAACATTTAAATTTCGGCCCTGTAGATTTTCTTCCAGAAAGAATTGACTTCAGTTCCTGAAGTCCAGATTGTAAAGGATGTATTGCATATACAGCTTTTTTGTGCCCCTAGGGGCACCGTGAGATCTCAACATAGTGTTGGGATTTCTTAAAATCATATTGGTTTGAACCGCTCAAATCTGTGGATTTGAAATATCTCACATGGAAAGTGACCATGCTGTTGACAAATATCTCACATGGGAAGTGACCATGTTGTTAGCCCTGGCCTCGGCCAGGCGATTGTCAGAATGGGCGGCTTTGTCTTACAAAAGCCCATATTAAAATTTTCCATTTGAACAGGACAGAACTGGGACTCGTCTCCAGTTTCTTCATGAAGGGGTGTCAGCGTTTTCACCTGAAACAACCTCTTGTGGTGCCTGCGGCTACTAGGGACTTGGAGGACTCCAAGTTACTAGACGTGGTCAGGGCCCTAAAAATATATATATATATATATAGTTAGGACGGCTGGAGTCAGAAAGTCTGACTTGCTGTTTATACTGTATACACCCAACAAGCTGGGTGCTCATGCTTCTAAGCAGTCTATTGCACGCTGGATTTGTAGTACAATTCAGCTTGCACATTCTGTGGCAGGCCTGCCACAGACGAAATATGTAGATGCCCATTCCACAAGGAAGGTGGGCTCATCCTGGGCGGCTGCCCGAGGAGTCTCGGCATTACAACTTTGCCGAGCAGCTACGTGGTCAGGGGAGAACACGTTTGTAAAATTTTACAAATTTTGATACTCTGGCTAAGGAGGACCTGGAGTTCTCTCATTCGGTGCTGCAGAGTCATCCGCACTCTCCCGCCCGTTTGGGAGCTTTGGTATAATCCCCATGGTCCTGACGGAGTCCCCAGCATCCACTAGGACGTTAGAGAAAATAAGAATTTACTTACCGATAATTCTATTTCTCGTAGTCCGTAGTGGATGCTGGGCGCCCATCCCAAGTGCGGATTGTCTGCAATGCTTGTACATAGTTATTGTTACAAAAATCGGGTTATTACTATTGTTGTGAGCCATCTTTTCGGAGGCTACTTCGTTTTGTTATCATACTGTTAACTGGGTTCAGATCACAAGTTGTACGGTGTGATTGGTGTGGCTGGTATGAGTCTTACCCGGGATTCAAGATCCTTCCTTATTGTGTACGCTCGTCCGGGCACAGTACCTAACTGAGGCTTGGAGGAGGGTCATAGGGGGAGGAGCCAGTACACACCATGTGACCTAAAAAGCTTTTTAGATGTGCCCTGTCTCCTGCGGAGCCCGCTATTCCCCATGGTCCTGACGGAGTCCCCAGCATCCACTACGGACTACGAGAAATAGAATTATCGGTAAGTAAATTCTTATTATAATACCCATTATTACTAGAGATGTGCACCGGACATTTTTTGTGTTTTGTGTTTTGGTTTTGGATTCGGTTCCGCGGCCGTGTTTTGGATTCGGACGCGTTTTGGCAAAACCTCCCTGAAAATGTTTTGTCGGATTCGGGTGGTTTTTTTCAAAAACCCCTCAAAAACAGGTTAAATCATAGAATTTGGGGGTAATTTTGATCCTATAGTATTAGTAACCTCAATAACCACAATTTCCACTCATTTCCAGTCTATTCTGAACACCTCACACCTCACAATACTATTTTTAGTCCTAAAATTTGCACCGAGGTCGCTGGATGACTAAGCAAAGCGACCCAAGAGGGCGGCACAAACACCTGGCCCATCTAGGAGTGGCACTGCAGTGTCAGACAGGATGGCACTTCAAAAAATTGGCCCCAAACAGCACATGATGCAAAGAAAAGAGAAAAAGAGGTGCACTGTGGTCGCTGGACGGCTAAGCTAAGCGACACAAACACCTCAATATCACAGGAAATATTTGTTCTAATCAATGGTATTATTGGTCCAAATCACTGGAAGAAAATGACAAAATCACTGGAATTATTCGTTCTAATCAATGGTATTATTGGTCCAAATCACTGGAAGAAAATGACAAAATCACTGGAATTATTCGTTCTAATCAATGGTATTATTGGTCCAAATCACTGAAAGAAAATGACAAAATCACTGGAATTATTTGTTCTAATCAATGGTATTATTGGTCCAAATCACTGGAAGAAAATGACAAAATCACTGGAATTATTTGTTCTAATCAATGGTATTATTGGTCCAAATCACTGGAAGAAAATGACAAAATCACTGGAATTATTTGTTCTAATCAATGGTATTATTGGTCCAAATCACTGGAAGAAAATGACAAAATCACTGGAATTATTCGTTCTAATCAATGGTATTATTGGTCCAAATCACTGGAAGAAAATGACAAAATCACTGGAATTATTCGTTCTAATCAATGGTATTATTGGTCCAAACCACTGGAAGAAAATGGAATGGATGGATACTTGCAGTGACACAGAGCTGCAAGATACAGCAATGGCCTACTGTACACAACTATATACTGTTGGGTCACCAAAATACTGCACTGTAATACTATATATACTGCTCACAAAAATGCTGCACAGATATGGAATGGATACTTGCAGTGACACAGAGCTGCAAGATACAGCAATGGCCTACTGTACACAACTATATACTGTTGGATCACCAAAATGCTGCACTGTAATACTATATACTGCTCACAAAAATGCAGCACAGATATGGAATGGATACTTGCAGTGACACAGAGCTGCAAGATACAGCAATGGCCTACTGTAAACAACTATATACTGTTGGGTCACCAAAATGCTTCACTGTAATACTATATACTGCTCACAAAAATGCAGCACATATATGGAATGGATACTTGCAGTGACACAGAGCTGCAAGATACAGCAATGGCCTACTGTACACAACTATATACTGTTTAGTGATGAGCGGGTTCGGTTCCTCGGAAACCGAACCCCCACGAACTTCACCCATATTACACGGGTCCGAGGCATACTCGGATACTCCCGTATGGCTCGGTTAACCCGAGTGCGCCCGAACGTCATCATCCCGCTGTTGGATTCTATATAAGAAGCCGCGCGTCGCCGCCATTTTCACTCATGCATTGGAAATGTTAGGGAGAGGACGTGGCTGGCGTCCTCTCCGTTTATTAATGTTGGCGCAAATATTTGTGCTTATTGCTTAATTGTGGGGACTGGGGAGCAGCTGTATTATATAGGAGGAGTACAGTGAAGAGTTTTGCTGATCAGTGACCACTAGTTTTATCCGTTCTCTGCCTGAGAAACGCTCCATATCTGTGCTCAGTGTGCTGCATATATCTGTGCTCACACTGCTTTATTGTGGGGACTGGGGACCAGCAGTATTATATAGGAGGAGTACAGTGCTGCAGAGTTTTGCTGACAGTGACCACCAGTATATATAGCAGTACGGTACGGAAGGCCACTGCTCTACCTACCTCTGTGTCGTCAAGTATACTATCCATCTAGATTCTATACCTGTGGTGCATTTTAGTTTTGCAGTTTGCTGACAGTGACCACCGGTATATATAGCAGTACGGTAAGGAAGGCCACTGCTCTACCTACCTCTGTGTCGTCAAGTATACTATCCATCTAGATTCTATACCTGTGGTGCATTTTAGTTTTGCAGTTTGCTGACAGTGACCACCAGTATATATAGCAGTACGGTACAGAAGGCCACTGCTCTACCTACCTCTGTGTCGTTAAGTATACTATCCATCCATACCTGTGGTGCATTTCAGTTGTGCGCAGTATATATAGTAGTAGGCCATTGCTATTGATACTGGCATATAATGCCACACATTAAAAAATGGAGAACAAAAATGTGGAGGTTAAAATAGGGAATGATCAAGACCCACTACCATCTCGTGCTGAAGCTGCTGCCACTAGTCATGGCCGAGACGATGAAATGCCATCAACGTCGTCTGCCAAGGCCGATGCCCAATGTCATAGTAGAGAGCATGTAAAATCCAAAAAACAAAAGTTCAGTAAAATGACCCAAAAATCTAAATTGAAAGCGTCTGATGAGAAGCGTAAACTTGCCAATATGCCATTTACGGCACAGAGTGGCAAGGAACGGCTGAGGCCCTGGCCTATGTTCATGGCTGGTGGTTCAGATTCACATGAGGATGGAAGCACTCATCCTCTCGCTAGAAAACTGCAGTGCCACTCCTAGATGGGCCAGGTGTTTGTGTCGGCCACTTGGGTCGCTTAGCTTAGTCACACAGCTACCTCATTGCGCCTCTTTTTTTATTTGCATCATGTGCTGTTTGGGGACTATTTTTTTGAAGTGCCATCCTGCCTGACACTGCAGTGCCACTCCTAGATGGGCCAGGTGTTTGTGTCGGCCACTTGTGTCGCTTAGCTTAGTCACACAGCGACCTTGGTGCGCCTCTTGTTTTCTTTGCATCATGTGCTGTTTGGGGACAATTTTTTTGAAGTGCCATCCTGTCTGACACTGCAGTGCCACTCCTAGATGGGCCAGGTGTTTGTGTCGGCCACTTGTGTCGCTTAGCTTAGTCACACAGCGACCTTGGTGCGCCTCTTTTTTTCTTTGCATCATGTGCTGTTTGGGGACAATTTTTTTGAAGTGCCATCCTGCCTGACACTGCAGTGCCACTCCTAGATGGGCCAGGTGTTTGTGTCGGCCACTTGTGTCGCTTAGCTTAGTCACACAGCGACCTTGGTGCGCCTCTTTTTTTCTTTGTATCATGTGCTGTTTGGGGACTATTTTTTTGAAGTGCCATCCTGCCTGACACTGCAGTGCCACACCTAGATGGGCCAGGTGTTTGTGTCGGCCACTTGTGTCGCTTAGCTTAGTCACACAGCGACCTTGGTGCGCCTCTTTTTTTCTTTGCATCATGTGCTGTTTGGGGACTATTTTTTAAATCTGCCATCCTGTCTGACACTGCAGTGCCACTCCTAGATGGGCCAGGTGTTTGTGTCGGCCACTTGGGTCGCTTAGCTTAGTCACACAGCTACCTCATTGCGCCTCTTTTTTTCTTTGCATCATGTGCTGTTTGGGGACTATTTTTTTGAAGTGCCATCCTGTCTGACACTGCAGTGCCACTCCTAGATGGGCCAGGTGTTTGTGTTGGCCACTTGTGTCGCTTAGCTTAGTCACACAGCGACCTTGGGTGTGCCTCTTTTTTTCTTTGCATCATGTGCTGTTTGGGGACAATTTTTTTGAAGTGCCATCCTGCCTGACACTGCAGTGCCACTCCTAGATGAGCCAGGTGTTTGTGTCGGCCACTTGTGTCGCTTAGCTTAGTCACACAGCGACCTTGGTGCGCCTCTTTTTTTCTTTGCATCATGTGCTGTTTGCGGACTATTTTTTTGAAGTGCCATCCTGCCTAACACTGCAGTGCCACTCCTAGATGGGCCAGGTGTTTGTGTCGGCCACTTGTGTCGCTTAGCTTAGCCATCCAGCGACCTCGGTGCAAATTTTAGGACTAAAAATAATATTGTGAGGTGTGAGGTGTTCAGAATAGACTGAAAATGAGTGTAAATTATGGTTATTGAGGTTAATAATACTATGGAATCAAAATGACCCCCAAATTCTATGATTTAAGCTGTTTTTGAGGGTTTTTTGTAAAAAAACACCCGAATCCAAAACACACCCGAATCAGACAAAAAATTTCCAGGGAGGTTTTGCCAAAACGCGTCCGAATCCAAAACACGGCGGCGGAACCGAATCCAAAACCCGAAAAATTTCCGGTGCACATCACTAATGTTGGGTCACCAAAATGCTGCACTGTAATACTATATATACTGCTCAGAAAAATGCTGCACAGATATGGAATGGATACTTGCAGTGACACAGAGCTGCAAGATACAGCAATGGCCTACTGTACACAACTATATACTGTTGGGTCACCAAAATACAGCACTGTAATACTATATACTGCTCACAAAAATGCAGCACAGATATGGAATGGATACTTGCAGTGACACAGAGCTGCAAGATACAGCAATGGCCTACTGTACTGTACTACTATAATTATTATATACTGGTGGTCCCCAGTCCCCACAATGCAGCACACTGATCAGATATTTGCTGCACACTGAGCACAGATATGGAGCGTTTTCAGGCAGAGAACGTAGATATTTTCAGCACACTGAGCACAGATTATTTGCAGCACACTGAGCACAGATATTTGCAGCACACTGAGCACAGAGAGCACAGATTATGGAGCTTTTCAGGGAGAGAACGCTGCCACGTCCTCTCCGTTCAATTTCCAATGCACAAGTGAAAATGGTGGCGACGCGCGGCTCCTTATATAGAATATGAATCTCGCGACAATCCGACAGCGGGATGATGACGTTCGGGCGCTTTTCTGGTTAACCGAGCAAGGCGGGAAGATCCGAGGCTGCCTCGGAACCGTGTAAAATAGGTGAAGTTCGGGGGGGTTCGGATCCCGAGGAACCGAACCCGCTCATCTCTAATTATTACCCTCTTCAGTCAGTGTGACTGTATGGATTATATATCAGCGCCCCACTGATTATAGCAGGCAGGCCCCCATCTTCAATACACAGTAGTACTTAAAATAGAGTATAATGGCATAGTGAAATATCATCAGTCAGCTGAGGTCTTATTCCACAGGAAATGCCCTCCTTACAGCCATATCAGCGGGCCCTCCTTGGACCCACATGGCCCCCTGAGACCCACAGGGCTCTAAGCAGCCGCCCTGGTTGCCTTGTGGTAATTCCTTCTCTGCCCCCAATCCATCTAAATGTGGGTACACACTGTGCGGTACGCTCATTGAGCGATATTGCACAGTGTGTTCCCTTCCCTCCCGTGCCGCCCAACATTGTGCGTACACACTGAGCGATACCGCAAATTATATTGCTCAGTGATGTCACGCCGTGGCCGGCCCCGTACATGCAGTTTTGGCCGACATAGCCAAAATTGACCTGCATGTACGGCCGACAGAGGGTGTTGTTAAACCCCAGGAACGCGCATTGGCTGTCGTGTGCAGCATACACACTGTGCAATATTTTTGTCAATATCGCTCAGAAGGGAGAAAATGAACGATATTGACTGAAATATCGCACAGTGTATATGCACCTTTACTTTGCCCATACATTACAAATATTTTTCAATGATTTGCAGATCATTTTCAGTTAAACAGATCTGCCAATCTTGAAAGACTCAGTTTACTACCATCTCAATTGATCTGTGAAATTAAACATGTTGAAAAACCTGATTTAACAATCCCAATCAATTTGTTGCTGAAATCTGCAATCTGTGAACCCCATACATTGCAGATTTGACACAATCATCTGCAAAACGATTGATTGCTGATATATGGGCCCCTTTACATGCTGGGCCCTGCACATACTGTAGGTGGCCTAAGCCCACTTGTTAAAATTCTTGCTTAAGGTAGCAAATTGGTCAGGGCGCTAGTCCTGATAACATTTACTTTGCCGTAATTAATCCTCTAATAACCCAGTATCGACCCGGCATATTGCCGGGTCGACACGGGTCAGTGTGCAGTGTGAAAGCGCCATGTCGGATTTCCCGGGGCGCCTGAGTCTGACCCGGTAACTCAACCCGGGTTATAAGCAATGTTATTCCTGGGTTGAATACCGGGTCAGTGCCTCTGTAAACAGATTCCCGGGTCGAGCCGATCCGGGACCCATTTACAAGATAGGGAGGGGTGGCGCTGAGCTCATCTCCCAGCGCCGCCTCCACCTCCACCTCCACCCCCGCTGCCGGCTCCGCCCCCCCCCCCCCCCCCCCGCTGCTATGGCAACCACCATCAGAAAGAGGTGAGAGAGTCTCCAATGCCGGATCCCACCCGAGAATGACCCGTTTCCAATTCCCGGGTGGGATCCGACACTGGAGATGTAAAAGGGGTATAAGTGCAGGGGCACCTGTTTCACCCACGGTAGCATGATGTGAGAATGACTGATCGCAAACCCAGGACGGACCCTGCTTTTGAACCCAGGTCCGACCCAGGTCCGAGGAAGCTCAGACCCTTTCACATTGCAGTTTCGACCTGGGATATTCCAGAGTTATTCCTGGGTTGGTGCATTTCACACTGAACCCGGGTCACCCATGTTAAACACTGTGATGTGATTTAAAATGGACTTTTCTGGCTCACATTAATGAGGCTTCAATGGAAATAAAAGGAGGGCTGGGCACTGCTCTGAGCAGACATATAAACAGCCAATCAGCACCTTTTTCTGATACCCAGGTTGAATATCCCAGGTCAGAGGCTTTCACACTGCACAATGACCCGGGTCCAACCCGTCCGTGTTTAACCCTTTTTTAACCCAGGTTGAAATGCCGGGTTGCTCAACCCGGGTTATTCACTTTGGCGCTTTCACACTTCACCTCGATCTGGGTCGACTCGGCAACAACCTGGCAATAACCCGGGTTATTTTTGTGATGTGATAGAGGTATCAGGTGGCTGACCTAAAAGTGTTCCAGAAGTGTATGTAATGGAGAAATAGACAATCACCTAACTCGAGGCAAATGGGGGATTAAAGGTTTAATACATATTTAAATAGAATACTTGAGAACAGGAGTGGGTCTGTCCTTCAAAATATGACGGAGAATTCTAAAGAATTGGATGAGCAAAGCCAAACACCTACGGTTCTTTCCGGAAAAGCCCATTTTTTTCTCTATTGATAGGGTGTAGAGAACACTTAGTAGACACCCACGTACATTAAGCATAGAAACTAGTTCATACAGATATAAATGTGTCATATACAGATAATAACTATAAAGAAGTTATTTTATTACTTTTATTGAGAAAAGCATCAAGTGCCAGGAATTCCTCTGAATGCCCAAGGACATATTTTACTGATTTCCTGTCTACTATTATGAAGATTGCTGCTGTATAGTCACAGGGGCTCCCTGGTGATGTCAGCTCTTACATCGTATTACTGTACATTAGGAAAGGTTGCTAAACAGTATTTGCATTTATTACATACATCATATTTCATATGCATACCTCCCAACATTCTGGTGCTGTAAGGAGGGACTCTTCACGCACGCTGCGCTGAAAGGGTGTGTGTGGCCTAATGGAAAGGGGCGTGGCTTCGCGTGGGTGATGCGATCGCGAGCCACGCCTCCAAATTTCATCACAGTGTGGGCACGGCAAGCACTCTGTGAGCCGCTGGCCATGCCCCCAGTCCCTCTCCCTCACTCTATTCTCCGCTGCTCTGCTCTGAACTGAGCAGAGCAGCAAGTGATCACGAGCCTCCCAACTGCCCCCCCCCCCCCCCACACCGCGGGACACTGTGGCTTGCGGGAGGGACAGCGGGACAGACCCCAAAAAACGTGACTGTCACGCGAAAATCGGGACAGTTGGGAGGTATGCATATGTACAGCACTTTTATGCTATTTATCTGCATAATAAAAATAGGGAGAGATCTATTCACATAGAATGGGATGCAGTCATTATGCTGACATTTACCATGTCCATATTCATAATGCTGACACCACAATGTCAATAGTTATGATGTCAATATTGTGGAAGTGTTGATATTGAACATGTAGGCATCTAAAGAATGTCGACATGTTCATAATGCTGACATGTGAAATGTTGACAAGTTTTATAGGGTTATATTACAGGAGGGAAGGCTAGGGTTAGGCACTAGGAGGAGGGCTAGGGATTAGAGGGAGGGTTAGGATTAAACTGTGTGAGGGGAAGCAAGGGGTAAGCACAAGGGGAAGGGTTAGACAGCGGGAGGTGGAGGTTTCTGGTTAGGCACTAGGGAGGGATCAGTACTAAATGCCGCCGGTCGGAATCCCGGCGGTCGAAATCCCGACGCCGGAATCCCGACCACACAATCCCGACAGGGGTGGTGAGCGGAACGCAGCCCCTTGCGGGCTCGCTTCGCTCGCCACGCTGCGGGCACTATTATATTCTCCCTCTATGGGTGTCGTGGACACCCACGGAGGGAGAATATGTCGGGATTGTGGCGGTCGGGATTCCGGCGTCGGTATTTCGACCGCCGGGATTCCGTCCGGCGGCATCCTGACCGCATCCCACTAGGGAGACAGTTAGGATTATGCTCAGCGGTGCAAGTGGGCGGGTACCGCGTACCCTTAAGAATTTAGCCGTGGGTACTCCGTATCCACCGCCGCCGGGCCGCCGCTCCATACCTCCCTCCGCTGCTGCTCACCGCGCTGCTGCTGTGAGGAGAGCACAGCATGCGCCTCTCCTGCCGCTCGGTGTCTACCTTCAATTCGGCGCCGGCCCGTGAGCCAATCAGATCTCGCGGACCGGCAGCCAAGGCTCCTGATTGGCTGCCGGACCGTAAGCTTTGATTGGCTCATGGATCGGCGCCTAATTGAAGGTAGATACTCGCACCACCGCCGGAGACTGAGGGGCAGGAGAGGAGCACGCTGCGCTCTCCTCCCCTCACACACAGGATATCAGCAGCAGGGGAAGGAGGGGCACTGTGAGGACATGTGTACCTGGCACTGGGGGCATATCTGGCACTGCGGGGACATGTGTATCTGGCACTGGGGGCATATATGGCACTGTGGGGTCATTTCTGTATCTGACACTGGGGGCATATCTGGCACTGGGGGGACATGTGTATCTAGCACTGGGGACATTTCTGTATCTGGCACTGGGGCATAACTGCCAATGGGGGCATCTCTGTATCTGGCACTGGGGGCATTTCTGTATCTGGCACTGGGGGCATATCTGGCAGTGGGGGGACATGTGTATCTGGCACTGGGGGCATTTCTTTATCTGGCACTGGGGGCATTTCTGGAACTGGGGGCATATCTGGCACTGTGGGGACATGTGTATCTGGCACTGGGGGCATTTCTGTATCTGGCACTGGGGGTATATCTGGCACTGTGGGGACATGTGTATCTGGCACTGGGGGCATTTCTGTATCTGGCACTGGGGGCATATCTGGCACTGTGGGGACATGTGTATCTGGCACTGGGGGCATTTCTGTATGTGGCACTGCGGGCATATCTGGCAGTGGGGGCATATATGTACAGTATCTGGCACTGGGGGCATATCTGTATCTGACACTGGGGGGCAATGTATATCTGACACAGTGGGGGCATTTGTGTATCTGGCACTGTGAGGCAAAGTATATCTGGCACTCTGGGGGCATTTGTGTATCTGGCACTGTGGGGCAATGTGTATCTGGCACTGTGGGGCAATGTGTATCTGACATTGTGGGGCAATATGTATCTGGCACTGTGAGGCAATGTATATCTGGCACTGTGAGGCAATGTATATCTGGCACTCTGGGGGCATTTGTGTATCTGGCACTGTGGGTCAATGTGTATCTGGCACTGTGGGGCAATGTGTATCTGGCACTATGGAGTAATGTATATCTGGCACTGTGGGGCAATGTATATCTGGCACTGTGGGGCAATGTGTATCTGGCACTATTGGGGTCATATGTGTATCTGACCCCCCATATGTGTATCACGCCCCCATTTTCATTGGCCACGCCCCCTGTGGCATTTGGCCAAACCCATTTTTTGGTGCATGCACTTTCGGCGCGCGCACACAGTACCTATAAGCCATTTTTTTCTACTTGCACCACTGGTTATGATGCAGGAGGAGAGGTTAGGGTTAGGCACTAGGGGGAGGGCTGGGGTTAGGCTGCCAGAGAGGAGGTTAGGGTTAGGCACTAGGGAGAGGACTAGGGTTAGGCTGCGGGAGAGGAGGTTAGGATTACGCACTAGAGCAGTGGTTCCCACACTGTGTGCCTAGGCACCCTGGGGTGCCTCGGGACACTTGTAGGAGTGCCTTGGATTTGTGGTCCAGGACCAATTAAAATTATTTACGGTCAATGTAACAGGTAAAACCAGTGCTGGTGGCTGCTAATCATAAAATATGTGGACACATTTATGGATGACATATAAACACAATTTACTTAATTTAATATTTCTTTCTAAATTTCTCAATAAGAAGCTTTTGTCCTGGAGGTGCTGTGAAAAAAATTCTGATGCTCTAGGATGCCGTGAATCCAAAAAGACTGGGAACCACTGCACTAGAGGGAGGGCCAGGGTTAGGCTGCAGGAGAGGAGGTTAGGGTTAGGCACTTGGGGGAGGGCTAGGCTTAGGCTGCGTGAGGGTAGGTTACGGTTAGGCACTAGGGGGAGGGTTAGGGTTAGACTGCAGGAGGGGAGGTTAGGGCTAGGCACTAGGAGGAGGGCTAGGGATTAGAGGGAGCGTTAGGGTTAGACTGCGGGAGGGAAGGTAAGGAGTAGGCACAAGGGGAAGGGTTAGGGTTAGACTACAACAGGGGAAGGTTAGGCTTAGGCACTAGGAGAACAGTTAGGGCTAGGCTGTGGGAGGGGAGGTTAGGGTTAGGCACTAGGAGAACAGTTAGGGCTAGGCTGTGGGAGGGGAGGTTAGGGTTAGGCACTAGGGGGACTGTTAGGGTTATGCTGCGGGAGGAGAAGTTAGGGTTAGGCACTAGAGGGTGGGCAGGGTTAGGCTGCAGGAGGGGAGGTTAAGGTTAGACACTAGGGGGAGGTCTATGGTAAGGTTACGTGAAGGGAGGTTAAGGTTAGGCACTAGGGGGAGGGTTAGATTGCAGGAGGGGAGGTTAGGGTTATGCACTAGGGCTAGGCTGCAGGAGGGGAGGTTAGAGTTGGACACTAGAGGGGGGGCTGCGTGAGGGGCAGGTTAGGGTTAGGCACTAGGGGCAAGGTTAGGATTAGACTGTGGGAGGGGAAGGTTAGAGTTAGGCACTAGGGGAAGAGTTAGGGTTAGGCTGCGGGAGGGTAGGATAGGGTTAGGCACTAGGAGGAGGTCTAGTGTTAGGCACTAGGCACTAGGGGAGGCTTAGGGGTTAGGCATGGTTACCACCAGAACCACTTAAGGATAAGGCAGAAGTCAGCATGACATCATCAGAAGACACTGATTGAGCTGCCAGACCAGTTGTTCAGTTACATCACCGCTATACCACCAGGAACATATTGTCAACATTCTACTCGCTTCATCAGTGTCAACATGATGAATGCCAAAGTTATGTAAGTCAACATTTACGACCATGTCAACATGAAGAATGTTGACATAAAATAGCACATGCCATAGAACTACACAGGTTTCCTTATGTAAGTGTTTAGATGCAGAAATAATTGTGTCATGATTTGCTGTACAGTGTCTGGCAGTGATAATAATATATACATACAGGGAAGAATTATCTGTAAAGATCACACTAAACATTGAGGCTAATACGCAAAATTAAATGCAAAATGAGCAAATAACATTTATGGAGCTTTTGTTCACTAAATGTTATTACTTTATATAAACAATCTTTGAGGATGTGACCAATAACGGGTTATAAACATCAAAGTTCCAGATGGTGCATCATGATTCAGAGTACTCTAATGCTGGATACACACAATGCAGTACTAAGCCCTTGGTCCAATATTTTTGTAACCCCAAAACAACCGTAATGCTATCTAATAATGTAACCAAAATAATCAGCTGAAATTGAGTGCCTAAATAAGACCTGATCGCTCTTCTGCGAATTCCCAGAGGTTTGCGATCAGATAGTCACCACCCAGATAGAGTGAATAGCCGCCCCGTGCAAGTCTGGGTACGCTGTGCGAAAAGCTTTGCAAATACCGGTCAGCTGAAAATCCATTCACTCACCATCGAATGTTTTTTGCAGTCTATGCGTAGCCAAGGAACTACTCCTACAGTGCGACAGAAACAGGCTGTTTGGGCTGGAGCTGACATCACACACCCTCCCTGAAAATGCTTGGGAACACCTGCGTTTTTCCTGACACTGCCTGAGAATGGCCAAACGCTGTCTTCCTGTCAATCAACTAGCGTATGCCTAGCGATCAAAAAAGACGCTGGATTCTTTCAGTTTGGCCTCGCACATGCGCACTACAATCCGTACGCATGCGCAGTCAATCGATAATCATCCGCCTTGCGAATTCGCACAACAGCGATCAGGTCTGAATCTGTGGACAAACAGAACATTAATCTTGTTGCTCAGTGCTACAGGGCAAGCTCATTATTTGTTGCGGTCCAAACAAGGAAAGGTGAACATGAGTTCCTATGGGCAACACAGTTGGTGTAATGCTTAGTATTACTGCCTCACAGCAGAACAAGCAACCAAAATCAACCTCTTTGAACCAGCTGATTTGCTTCCAGCCACAAAGATCTGTGATCGCTGACAAGTCTTCTTTAGCCACAATACTCCAGTCTTTCCTGGCAGACATTATGGCCAACATACAGTCGACACTGCAGGATGTTAAGTGAGAGCTAACCGATCAGGGGGACCAAACCGATCATCTTGAGAGTGAGACCAAGATGGAGGAGTTTGTGGCCTCCCATAATAATGTCATTACTGCTCATGAATCTACTGTGGTGGAGGTCTCTACAGTTAAGGACAAATGGGATGGATCTAGAAGATTGATGAAACAACATCAACATTTGTGGAATCCTGTAATTGGGTTCACTACGATATGCCGGCGGTTGGGCTCCCGGCGACCAGCATACCGGTGCCGGGAGCCCGACCGCCGGCTTACCGACAGTGTGGCAAGCGCAAATGAGCCCCTTTGGGGCTCGCGGCGCTCGCCACGCTACGGGCACGGTGGCGCGCTACGCGCGCCACACTATTTTATTCTCCCTCCAGGGGGGTCGTGGACCCCCACGAGGGAGAATAAGTGTCGGTATGCCGGCTGTTGGGATCCCGGCGCCGGTATAGTGTGCGCCGGGATCCCGTCAGTCGGCATACTGAAGGCCACCCCTGTAATTGGTGCTGGATTCTGAGCTTTAAGAGTTTACCGTGTCCCTGTTCTCCAATCTTCTGCTGAGACTGATCTCCTCATTGATCGGATTCACCACCTTCACAAATCACTTACATTTCCAGCTTCTGTACATATAGACACTCTCCTTCACATTTACTTTTTCAACATCAAAGAGGTGATCCTCCAGTCTGCCAAAGCTGATTCGGATTCTGAAGTTTTTGGAAATGTACAATTGTTTCCTATCTTTTCAGTGACAACTAATGCTAAATGCAGCTCTTTTTACCTTATTACCTCGGTCTTGTGCTCTAATGAGATTCCCTACTGCTGAGGGTTTCCTGTTAAACTCCTCATACGTACATATGGCTCGACCACCGTGGTATCCTCCCTGGAGGCTAGATTTAAACTTCTTGAAGACTGGAACATACATGTGCCTTCAACTCTCTCCAAGCCCAAGTCCTTAATTATCTCTGAATGCTCATCAGTTGTAAAAGATCGAAATGTCTCCATAAGATTACTTAGGGGGTCATTCATATTGCTGATGTGCGTTTTCACACAGCGGGTGAGCAGGACCTAACTGCGCATGCGTATGCACTGCAATAATCGTCCGCCTTGCGAATTCGCACAACAGCGATCAGGTCTGAATCTATATGTTGTTGCTCCATGCTACAGGGCGGGCTTATTATTTGTAGCGCTCCAAATAAGGAAAGGTGAACTTGAGTTCCTATGGTAACACAGTTGGTGTAATGGTTAGTATAACTGCCTCACAGCAACCAAGCAACCAAAATCAACCTCCTTGAGCCAGCTGATTTTCTTTCAGCTATGAAGATCTGTGCTCGCTGACAAGTCTTCTGTAGCCACAATACTCCAGTCTTTCCTGGCAGACATTATGCACCGCAATGCTCATGCGCGTCGGCCATCAACAACGGGCATTGCTGGTCAGCGACGGGATAGTGCGATAATTTTGATAGCTTGAGCATTTGTAAGGTGATTGACAAGAGGAGGCCATTTGTCGGTGGTAATTGATCATTTATGGGGAGTGTCCGGAAAAACGCAGGCGTGCCCAGGCGTTTTCAGGGAGAGTGTCTGAAGTCAGCTCCGGCCCCGATCAGCCTGTTCTCATCGCACTGTAGGAGTAAGTCCTGGGCTGCGCAGAGACTGCACACACTGGATTTTAGCAGCTCATCGTACACATAGGATTGCACACCTGCAGGGCGAATATACACTCCTAGAGGTGGCGACTATCTGAATGCAGGTGTCCAAAATTAGCAGCCCAGCGATCAGATCTGAATGAACCACTTAGTTACCTGCCTGTCGCTATGTAGCCTTGGATTATCTGTATGGGGCCATGAGCTACCCCTACAGACTGCTTAAGTATGGGACATAATTTTCAATGCATATGTTTTGATTCTGAATGTTCACTGGTTATTTTTCTTGGCTTACAATTATAGTCAGACCAATGTTTATCTCACACTAAAAATGATATGTCTTATCAGTTACAGTAATTAAGTATTATTTGTTATCTTTAAATTGGTTGGCACACCTCTTGTGAGGGTTTTAGTGTGTCCATTGTCCTCCGCTGGTTCGGGTTTCTCCCTCCAATGTGGTGCTGCATGTTGCCCCGGCATCTTCCTCCGGTCTTCTCCCGCCGTCTCTGGGCACTGCCATCTTGGGAAGGATCAGCTGATGGCTGAACAGCCAATTATCATCAGTCCCGGATCACGTGATTCCAGCCACCAATCAGAGATAAGCAGCCCCTATAAGAAGCCTTTCTGAAGCACAGGCAAGTTGCCAGTGCCTTTTTGCTAGTCAGCAGTATCCCTTGGCTCCAGATATCTCAAATCAGTGTTTAATACAGCTCTCTTGCTGCAGCACTACTGGTCCCAACCACTTAAATATAGCTCCAGTTCAAGCTTAGTCTGCAGCAATACTGGTCCCAGTCCAGTTACCAGTGCAATCACTCTCAGCCTAGTTAATTCTGATACCAGCTCTAGCTTAGTGTGCAGCACTACTGGTCCCAGCCCAGTTGTCAGTGTTACCACTTTCTGCTTGGTTAACTCTGTTACTGGCTCCAACCCGGTACACAGCAGTACAGGTCCCAGCCAAGTTATCAATGTTACCAGTATCAGCCTGTCTACTCTCTGCCACATAGCTGGTCCCAGCCTGGCACCCAGTATAACTGGTCCCAGCCCAGCAACCATTTTAGCCGATCCCAGCCCAGCATCCAGTACCACCGGTCCCAACCCAGTAACCAGTTTAGCCGGTTCCAGCCTGGCACCCAGTAACACCACTCCCAGCCTGTAATTAGCTTAGCCGGTCTCAATATGGTATATAGCATAACTGGTCCCATCCCGGTATCCTGGATAGCAGGTCCCAGACGGGCATCCAGACTTAATAACCTGATTCTTTACCTATCGCAACCTGCTCATACGCAGGAATTTCATAAGGCCTCCCATCTTCTTAGACACACACTCCGGCCTCAAGCCCCAGTCCGGGAACACAAACTTTTCCTGGTTTGACACTGTACATGTTATATCTATATAATTACTTTGCTGGGTTCATGTTTGTTTTTCTGTTTTACTCCATATTGCATGATGCATAATTGTTGCATGACCACCTTTAGCCCGCCCCATGTTCTATTTTTGCCATATTTTATTTATTAGAGATGTGCGGCTGGCACTTTTCGTGCTTTGTGTTTTGGTTCTAATTCCACTTTCATGTTTTCGTTTTGCCTTGGTTTTGCCAAAACCATCCTTTCGTGTTTTGGTTTTGGATCTGAATGATTTTTGGGAAAAAACCCCCCCACATAAAAACAGCTAAAATCACAGAATTTGGGGGTAATTTTGCCCCTACGGTATTATTAACCTCAATACCATTCATTTCCACTCATTTCCAGTCTATTCTGAACACCACACACCTCACAATATTGTTTTTAGGCCTAAAAGTTGCACTGAGGTGGCTGTATGACCAAGATAAGCGACACAAGTGTGCGGCACAAACACCTGGCCCATCTAGGAGTGGTACTGCAGTTGCAGACAAGATGGCCCTATTCAAAAACTAGTTCCCAAACAGCACATGATGCAAAGAAGAAAAAGAGGTGCACCGAAGCTGCAGTATGACTAAGCCAAGCGACACAAGTGTGCGGCACAAACACTTGGCCCATTTAGGAGTGGCACTGCAGTGTCAGACAGGATGGCACTTTTCAAAAACTAGGCCTCAAACGGCACCTTATGCAAAGATGTCGAAGAGATGCATTGAGGTAGCTGTATGACTAAGCCAAGCGACACAAACAATTCCCACTGGAATTATACGTCCAAATCACTGGAATTATATGTTCAAATCACTGGAAATAAATGGCAAAATCACTGGAATTAAATGGCAAAATCACTGTAATTATACTGCAAAATCACTGTTTAGACGTCCAAATAACTGCATCTATACGTCCAAATCACTGGAATTATACGGCCAAATCACTGGAATTATACGTCCAAATCACTAGAATTAAATGGCAAAATCACTGGAATTACAGGGCAAAATCACTGTAATAATACTGCAAAATCACTGGAATTATACGTCCAAATCACTGGAATTATATGTCCAAATCACTGGAATTAAATGGCAAAATCACTGGAATTATATGTCAAAACCACTGGAATTATACGGCAAAATTACTGGAATTATACATCCAAATCACTGGAATTAAATGTCAAAATCACTGGAATTACAGGGCAAAATCACTGTAATAATACTGCAAAATCACTGGAATTATACGTCCAGATCACTGGAATTATACGTCCAAATCACTGGAATTAAGTGGCAGTACAACTGGACATATACGGAAGTGTCAGACAGGATGGCACTAAAATAGTCCCCAAACAGCACATGATGCAAAAAAGAAAAAAAGGTGCACCGAGGTTGCTGTATGACTAAGATAAGCAACACAACCACCTTGCCCATCTAGTAGTGTCACACAGTGGCTGAATATCGAGAGTGGGCCGCAATTGTTCGGTCCACTGACAGCATCTCCAGCACGCCCCTGTCAGTTTTTTTTAAATTGTGCAATTGGTGGACTTATACCCCAGGACTTATACAGCAGTACCCCTGGACTCATACGGCAGTGTCAGACAGGATGGCACTTTTCAAAAACTAGGCCCCAAACAGCACCTCATGCAATGATGTCGAAGAGGTACAATGAGGTAGCTGTATGACTAAGCCAAGCTGTCACGATCCGGGTATCTGGACGCCATTTCTTACCCATCAGATGCCTCCTAAGGCTGGCTCAGCGCTCCAGGACCGGATCCCATCTGTTATCCTGATGTGTACATTCCTGTATCCTCTCCTGCCACTCTCGGACGCTGTCACAGTAAACGCCATATTACACCTGGCATGGCGTCTCCCGCGGCCTCCGCCGCCGTCCCTGAACTTCTGCATGCAGAGTGTCTGAGTGGCGATTACGTCAGCCGCGGCCTCCGCTGTGTCCGCGTGGTTGGATGTGCATCTGTCAGCCTGGCGCCTCCTGTCTCCGGTGGCCGGCGCCGCCATTACTGTTTTCATTACCACATGGATTACAAACCAAACTTCCCTCCAAGTGTCTGCATGGGCGCAGCCATCTTGGATTCTGTCAGCTGATCATTTCCACCAATCTGTTCTCAGTATTGATAATCTGCATAATTGCCTAGCCAATCCCTTCCTTGCTGCAGGTATAAATACACTGTGCCTGAGCAAGGAAGGCGTCAGTGCTTTGGTTGTCAAACCTAGTTCCTGTTTGTCTCTCTCCTGTGATTGTCTTCCAGGTTCCAGCTCCTGTCTCAAGACTTCCACCATAGAGACCCGCACCAGCATTCCACCTGCGGTGTAGCCTGACTCTCCAATCCATTGTGGATTCATCTGTTTCCAGCTACAACATTACCTGCTTCCAGCTCAGCTTCCAGCAGAGTACAGCTTCCCTTAAAGGGCCGGTGTCCTTTCTACACTTTACCACTCTCCACCGGTATTATTATTTCTCCGCTCTCAAGTTCTACATTTCAGTTCATATTTCATCGCTCCCAAGTTCATTTATTATTTAACTGGTTCCAGCCAGTATCCACTCCGTGCTAACAACAGTCTGGTTCCAGCCAGTATCCACAGCAGCTGTTTTATCTTCAGCAACCCAGCTTTTCCTGGAACACCAGCTGGCACAAACCTGGGTTATCTCCATTGCTACAGTCGGGCCTGGTAAGGACTTTCCATCTAGAAGATCATAAGAACTATCTCACACTACCAGTGCCCTGTGGCTCCTGCCATCCTGTAGTACCCAGGAACTGTATTTATTCTTTGCTGACTTTTACGTTTTCTTTTACTGCTGCTGTGTTGCGGAGTTGTCATAATAAACATCATTGACTTTTATCCAAGTTGTCGTGGTCACGCCTTCGGGCAGTTATTATTTATGTTACTTACATGTCCAGGGGTCTGATACAACCTCCCAGGTTCCGGTACATCTCAGCCCCTACAACTGAGGCTGCCTCCCGTCAGCTCAGGCCCTCAGTTGTGACAGTAAGCACTGACCTAATGAATCCAGCCGGAGACCAGGATCAAGCGGCCAGGCCGATGCAAGAACTGGCAGCCCGACTAGAACATCAGGAGGCTGCACAGGGCCACATCATCCGCTGTCTCCAGGATCTCTCTACTCGGCTGGATGGGATTCAGACAACTCTCCGTGGATCAGGCGCGTCTGGTGCGTCAACCACAGTGACTCCAGCTATAACCCCACCCACCTTACCCATTTCTGCTCCACGTCTTCATCTTCCAATGCCAGCAAAATTTGACGGATCTCCAAGATTCTGCAGGGGATTTCTCAACCAGTGTGAGATTCAGTTTGAGCTACAACCTGGCAATTTTCCCAGTGACCGTACAAAAATTGCCTACATTATTTCTCTTCTCAGTGGCTCAGCCCTTGATTGGGCATCACCGTTATGGGAGAGGTCCGACACCCTGCTATCTTCCTACACTGCCTTCGTGTCAACATTCAGGCGCATCTTCGACGAGCCAGGCCGGGTAACCTCAGCTTCATCCGAGATTCTCCGTTTACGCCAGGGGTCACGTACTGTAGGACAATATCTGATACAGTTCCAGATCCTGGCGTCCGAACTGGCATGGAACGACGAGGCCCTGTATGCTGCATTCTGGCATGGCTTATCTGAGCGTATTAAAGATGAGTTAGCTACCAGAGACTTACCTTCTAAGTTAGATGAGCTAATCTCACTCTGCACGAAAGTTGATTTACGTTTCAGAGAGAGAGCAACTGAGCGTGGAAGATCATCTGCTCCAAAATCTTCTGCTCCTCCTCCTCGTCAACTGTCACCATCTAAAGATGAGCCCATGCAACTTGGCCGTTCCCGTTTAACTCCTGCTGAGCGCCGAAGACATCTCTCCGAGTTTCTCTGTCTCTATTGTGCAGCTCCGTCTCACACCATTAATGCCTGTCCCAAACGTCCGGGAAACTCCAAATCCTAGCTCGCCAAGGAGAGGGCCGGCTAGGAGTAATGATCTCCTCTCCATCTTCTCAAGATTGTAATCTCCCAGTCTCGCTTCAAGTTGCTCAACGTTATCGGAACGTCATTGCCCTCCTTGATTCCGGAGCAGCTGGGAACTTTATTACCGAAGCCTATGTTAAACGGTGGTCCCTACCCACCGAGAGACTTCCTTCGTCCATTTCTTTAACTGCCGTGGATGGCAGCAAAATTTTTGATGCAGTTATTTCTTTAAGGACTCTACCAGTTCGTCTGAGAGTGGGAGTTCTTCATTCCGAACTTATTTCTTTTTTAGTGATTCCAAGAGCCACACATCCTGTGGTCCTGGGCCTTCCATGGCTCCGTCTTCACAATCCTACAATTGATTGGACGACTACGCAAATCCTGGCATGGGGTTCCTCCTGTGCTGAGACATGTTTGTTTAAAGTATTGCCTGTCTGTTCTTCCTCCCCCAGGTCGTCTGATGTTCCACCTCCTCCATATCAAGATTTCACGGATGTGTTCAGTAAAGCTTCTGCTGATATCCTTCCTCCTCATAGAGAATGGGACTGTCCGATTGATCTCGTTCCAGGGAAGGTTCCACCTCGAGGCCGAACTTATCCGTTGTCTCTGCCTGAGACGCATTCTATGGAGGAATATATTAAAGAGAACCTAGCAAAGGGGTTCATTCGACCTTCTTCTTCTCCAGCCGGCGCAGGCTTCTTTTTTGTAAAAAAGAAAGATGGTGGTCTGCGGCCGTGCATCGACTACAGAGGTTTGAACGACATTACCATCAAGAACCGTTATCCTTTACCCCTGATTACTGAGCTCTTTGACAGAGTTAGCGGAGCTACCATCTTTACAAAGCTGGACTTGCGAGGTGCATACAATCTCATCCGGATCCGTGAGGGTGATGAGTGGAAGACCGCATTTAACACCCGTGACGGACATTATGAGTACCTCGTCATGCCCTTCGGATTGAGCAATGCTCCAGCTGTCTTCCAGCATTTCGTCAATGAGATCTTCAGAGACATTCTATACCGTCATGTCGTGGTCTATCTAGATGATATCCTCATTTTTGCCAACAATTTAGAGGAACATCGTTTTTGGGTAAAGGAGGTTCTGTCCCGTCTCCGTGTCAATCATCTCTATTGCAAATTAGAGAAATGCGTCTTTGAAGTCAAGTCCATTCCGTTTCTAGGGTACATTGTGTCCGGTTCCGGACTAGAGATGGATCCTGAGAAACTACAAGCAATCCAGAATTGGCCGGTACCCTTAACCCTCAAAGGGGTCCAGAGGTTCTTAGGGTTCGCCAATTATTACCGAAAGTTTATACGAGACTTTTCCACCATTGTGGCGCCTATTACTGCTTTCACCAAGAAGGGTGCTAACCCGTCCAAGTGGTCTGAAGAAGCCATGCAAGCTTTTCATCTTTTAAAACAGAGGTTCATCTCTGCGCCTGTCCTGAAACAGCCTGACATCGACTCTCCTTTCATCTTAGAGGTGGATGCCTCCTCCGTTGGAGTAGGAGCGGTGTTATCTCAGAGGGCTAAAGATGGCCATTTACATCCTTGCAGTTTCTTCTCACGGAAGTTCTCCCCAGCGGAGCGCAACTATGCCATTGGCGACCAGGAGTTGCTAGCCATCAAGCTCGCTCTAGAGGAGTGGAGATATCTGTTGGAGGGAGCTTCTCATTCAATCACCATCCTTACAGACCACAAGAACCTTCTATATCTGAAAGGCGCACAATGTCTCAACCCTCGTCAGGCCAGATGGGCACTTTTCTTTTCCAGGTTCGACTTTAAACTCCAGTTCTGTCCGGGCTCTCAGAATCGCAAGGCCGATGCCCTTTCCCGCTCATGGGAGCAAGAAAATGAGTCAGAGTCTTCAGACAAGCATCCTATTATAAATCCGTTGGCATTCTCCACGGTAGGGATGGACTCTACGCCCCCATCAGGGAAAAGTTTTGTGAAGCCGACACTAAGGAAGAAGCTCATGCATTGGGCCCATGCTTCCCGCTTTGCCGGACATACAGGTATCCAAAAAACCCTGGAGTTTATCTCTAGGTCCTATTGGTGGCCAACTCTGAAAAAGGACGTTTTGGAGTTTATTGCATCTTGCCCAAAGTGTGCCCAACATAAAGTATCCCGCCAGTCGCCTGCGGGGCAACTGGTTCCACTATCCGTTCCCCGTCGACCATGGACCCACTTGTCGATGGACTTCATTACAGACTTACCCATGTGCAACAAGTTCAATACCATCTGGGTGGTAGTTGACCGGTTCACCAAGATGGCACACTTCATTCCTCTCACCGGTCTTCCGTCAGCTTCCAAGTTGGCTCAAGTATTCATACAAGAGATCTTCCGACTCCACGGTCTTCCTGAAGAAATTATCTCTGATCGAGGAGTTCAATTCACAGCCAAATTCTGGCGAAGTTTATGTCAAGTCCTCCAAGTCAAGCTAAAGTTTTCCACGGCTTACCATCCTCAGACCAATGGTCAAACCGAGAGGGTGAATCAGGACTTGGAGGCCTTCCTCCGCATCTATGTGTCCTCCTCTCAAGATGACTGGGTTCAATTACTTCCCTGGGCCGAGTTCTGTCATAACAACCAGTATCATTCTTCATCTGCTTCAACACCATTCTTCACTAACTTTGGATTCCACCCTAAAGTCCCTGAGTTCCAACCGCTTCCAGCAACTTCTGTTCCCGCAGTGGATATCACCTTGCATCAGTTTGCCAATATCTGGAAGAGCGTACGATCAGCTCTGCTCAAGGCATCGTTCAGGTACAAGAAGTTTGCGGATAAGAAGCGTCGAGCAGTTCCTGCTCTCAAGGTGGGTGATCGGGTATGGTTATCCACGAAGAATTTGAGGTTAAGAGTTCCCAGTATGAAGTTTGCACCTCGCTATATCGGTCCTTTCAAGATTGAACAAGTCATCAATCCTGTTGCTTACAGACTCCAGTTGCCTCCCTTCTTAAAAATACCCAGGACATTCCATGTTTCCCTGTTGAAACCGCTGATCTTGAATCGGTTTCATTCCTCACTTCCTCCAACTCCGAAAGTCCAAACTCAACGAGGCGTTGAGTATGAAGTGGCCAAGATCCTGGACTCACGTCACCGTTACGGTCAACTACAATATCTTATTGACTGGAAGGGTTATGGTCCTGAGGAACGTTCATGGACCAATGCTTCTGATGTCCATGCTCCTGCCTTGGTCCGGAGATTCCATTCCAAGTTTCCTCAAAAGCCAAAGAAGTGTCCTGGGGCCACTCCTAAAGGGGGGGGTGCTGTCACGATCCGGGTATCTGGACGCCATTTATTACCCATCAGATGCCTCCTAAGGCTGGCTCAGCGCTCCAGGACCGGATCCCATCTGTTATCCTGATGTGTACATTCCTGTATCCTCTCCTGTCACTCTGGGACGCTGTCACAGTAAACGCCATATTACACCTGGCATGGCGTCTCCCGCGGCCTCCGCCGCCGTCCCTGAACTTCTGCATGCAGAGTGTCTGAGTGGCGATTACGTCAGCCGCGGCCTCCGCTGTGTCCGCGTGGTTGGATGTGCATCTGTCAGCCTGGCGCCTCCTGTCTCCGGTGGCCGGCGCCGCCATTACTGTTTTCATTACCACATGGATTACAAACCAAACTTCCCTCCAAGTGTCTGCATGGGCGCAGCCATCTTGGATTCTGTCAGCTGATCATTTCCACCAATCTGTTCTCAGTATTGATAATCTGCATAATTGCCTAGCCAATCCCTTCCTTGCTGCAGGTATAAATACACTGTGCCTGAGCAAGGAAGGCGTCAGTGCTTTGGTTGTCAAACCTAGTTCCTGTTTGTCTCTCTCCTGTGATTGTCTTCCAGGTTCCAGCTCCTGTCTCAAGACTTCCACCATAGAGACCCGCACCAGCATTCCACCTGCGGTGTAGCCTGACTCTCCAATCCATTGTGGATTCATCTGTTTCCAGCTACAACATTACCTGCTTCCAGCTCAGCTTCCAGCAGAGTACAGCTTCCCTTAAAGGGCCGGTGTCCTTTCTACACTTTACCACTCTCCACCGGTATTATTATTTCTCCGCTCTCAAGTTCTACATTTCAGTTCATATTTCATCGCTCCCAAGTTCATTTATTATTTAACTGGTTCCAGCCAGTATCCACTCCGTGCTAACAACAGTCTGGTTCCAGCCAGTATCCACAGCAGCTGTTTTATCTTCAGCAACCCAGCTTTTCCTGGAACACCAGCTGGCACAAACCTGGGTTATCTCCATTGCTACAGTCGGGCCTGGTAAGGACTTTCCATCTAGAAGATCATAAGAACTATCTCACACTACCAGTGCCCTGTGGCTCCTGCCATCCTGTAGTACCCAGGAACTGTATTTATTCTTTGCTGACTTTTACGTTTTCTTTTACTGCTGCTGTGTTGCGGAGTTGTCATAATAAACATCATTGACTTTTATCCAAGTTGTCGTGGTCACGCCTTCGGGCAGTTATTATTTATGTTACTTACATGTCCAGGGGTCTGATACAACCTCCCAGGTTCCAGTACATCTCAGCCCCTACAACTGAGGCTGCCTCCCGTCAGCTCAGGCCCTCAGTTGTGACACAAGCAACACAAACAATCACCACTGGAATTATAATTCCAAATCACTGGAATTATACGTCCAAATCACTGGAATTAAATGGCAAAATCATTGGAATTAAATGGCAAAATCACTGGAATTATACTGCAAAATCACTGTAATAATACGGCAAAATCACTGTAATTATACATCCAAATCACTGGAATTATATGTCCAAATCACTGGAATTATTCTGCAAAATCACTGTAATAATACTGCAAAATCACTGGAATTATACGTCCAAATCACTGGAATTATACGTCCAAATCACTGGAATTAAATGGCAAACTCACTGGAATTAATTGGCAAAATCACTGGAATTATACGTCCACATCACTGGAATTAAATGGCAAAATCTCGGTATCACCTGCCTAGTGAAGTGGAATCTAGATGGGATTTGGTACCGGGGACACAATACCTCCATCAATTGTCTAAATCCCACTGCACTAATGGCGGATACTAGATGCACGTCTAACACCAACATAAGTGTCAATGCCTCAGTTATGAGGGCTTCCATCGTCATGTGAAGCTGAACCACTAGTCATGAACATAGGCCAGGCCTCAGCCGCTCCTTGCCACTCCATGTTGTAAATGGCATATTGGCAAGTTTACGTTTCTCCTCAGACCATTTAAATTTCTATTTTTGGGTCTTTTTACTGAACTTTGGCTTTTTGGATTTTACATGCCCTCTACTATCACATTGGGCATCGGCCTTGGCAGACGACGTTGATGGCATTTCATCATCTACAGTATCTCATGGCTAGTGGCAGCAGCTTCAGCACTAGGAGCAAGTGGTTCTTGATCTTTCCCTATTTTATCCTCCAAATTTTTGTTCTCCATTATTTTTTTGGAGTTATATAACACAATATGTGACACAGGAATGACTGATGGCTGATGGCCAGGACACTACCACTGGTCTGATGTAGCACAACACAACAACACTGTAAGGGACTTGTTGTTGTTGTTGTTGTTGTTTTTATTATTATTATAATACGGCAGCAGTGGACATATAGCAGCAGTGTATACCACTGTGACTGCCTGGTCACTGGAATGACTGATGGGCAGGACACTACCACTGGTCTGATACAGCACAACACAGCAACACTGTAAGGGACTTGTTGTTGTTATTATTATTATTATTATTATTATTATACGGCAGCAGTGGACATATAGCAGCAGCGTATACCACTGTAACTGCCTGGTCCCTGGAATGACTGATGTCCAGGACACTACCACTGGTCTGATGCAGCACAACACAGCAACACTGTAAGGGACTTGTTGTTGTTGTGTTGTTATTATTATTATTATTATTATTTTTATAATAATACGGCAGCAGTGGACATATACCAGCAGTGTATACCACTGTGACTGCCTGGTCACTGGAATGACTGATGGCCAGGACACTACCACTGGTCTGATGCAGCACAACACAGCAACACTGAGCTGATGCAGCACAACACAGCAGCAATAGACATATGGCAGCAAGAGGACACAAACACTGTGACTGCCTGGTCACTGGAATGACTGATGGCTGATGCACAGGATACTACCACTGGACTGATGCAGCACAATACACCACCACTGAACTGATGCAGCACAACACAGCAGCAGTGGACATATGGCAGCAAGAGGACACAAACACTGTGACTGGACAAATACAGCACAAGACACTACCACAGAGGACACTGAGGACACTGAGGACGGAGACACGTCCTCTCTCTACACTCTCCAATTCCGGAGTGAAAATGGAGGGGACGCGCGGCTCCTTATATGGCATCCGAACCCCGCGAGAATCCGACAGCGGGATGATGACGTTTTGCCTCATTCTGGTTTCCGAGTCAGGCGGGAAGACCCAGGCCTGGCTCGGAACCGGACTCGAATGGTGACGTTCGGTACAGTTCGGGTTCTCTGAGAACCGAACCAGCTCATCCTTACATTTTATCCCATGTGGCAACTGCTTTTGCCAGATATACTAGGCTTGTTTTTTTTTCCTGGTATTCTTCCCCTTCTCTCCATTTTTGTTGTTTTTCCTTCTGTTTCATTCCGGAGATACTTTCTCTCATTTAGGTTCTACTTTTTGAATTGCTTGCTTTGCTGTCTGAATTTTAATTATGGTCAGTCTTTTCTTCCTAAATGCTAAACTCTCCTAAGAAAAGGCTCTTTTCATTGCTGCGCTTCTAGTGCTCGGATTGCTCTGCATGGCGTCTCCTGTCAGTTGCGGCCTCTGCCGCCATCATTGTAATTCAAGTGCACAGGCGGGTCTGCGTGGCACCTCTCACCCGCTGTGGTCCCTGCAGCCGGCTTCGTGTGTCTGATGCACGGGTTGGCGTCCATTGGCTCCTGCGGCGGCCGCCGCCAATACTGTAAAACCCCATGTGGTGCTACAAACTAGATTTCCCTCCAAGTGCCAGTATGGGCGCAGCCATATTGGTCCTAATCACATGACGCTATTTCCACCAATCCACAGCATCGCTGAACTCTGCCTGATTGCCTATCCAATCCATGCACTGCTGAGGGTATAAAGGGACTGATCCTGAACCAGGAAGTTGTCAGTGCTTTGGTTGTCATTACCAGTGTAACCTGTCTCTGCTCCTGTGGTTGATTATTCAGTTCCAGGTATTCCAGCTCCTGTGTCTTCATTCCATCAGAGACCCGCACCAATCACCACCTTGCGGTGCAGCCTGACTTCACGGTGTCCTTCCTGCTCTCTGTTACTGGCAGTGCTCTAAAACACCGGCTTCCAGCACCTGGCTCCCAGCGGTGTTCAACTTCACAGTACTATCAATGTTCCGCCATCAGTTTCCTTGATACCATCGGTGCTCAGTCATATATTCTTCAGTATCACAGATCCCTAGCATCACCAGTGTCATTCAACCCTCCTCCTGTTAACACTGGTTCATCTGCACTTCTTCAGCAGTTCTCCATCACCGGTTCCATTCGGTAAACCCGGCAGTCTACTCTACAGTACAGTCAGCCTCTGTATAACATCTGCTGACCAGTTCATATCACCATCTCATTATTTCAGCATACAGGTGATTGGTGAAAGGACTTTCCATCTCCTAATCTCCTAAACCCTCAAGCTACTCTTATTGAGCATACCACGCCTAAGGACATTTCACCTATTGCTGCATTCAGTGGAACTGTGTACTGTTTTTAATCTTTAGGGTCATTCCGAGTTGTTCGCTCGGTAAATTTTTTCGCATTGCAGCGATTTTCTGCTTAGTGCGCATGCGCAATGTCCGCAGTGCGACTGCGCAAAGTAAATTTGCTATGCAGTTAGGTTTTTTTACTCATGGTTTTTTCTTCGTTCTGGTGATCGTAATGTGATTGACAGGAAGTGGGTGTTTCTGGGCGGAAACTGGCCGTTTTATGGGTGTGTGCAAAAAAACGCTACCGTTTCTGGGAAAAACGCGGGAGTGGCTGGAGAAACGGAGGAGTGTCTGGGCGAACGCTGGGTGTGTTTATGACGTCAAACCAGGAACGACAAGCACTGAACTGATCGCAGATGCCGAGTAAGTCTCGAGCTACTCAGAAACTGCACAGAGATGTCTTTTCGCTATATTGCGAATCTTTCGTTCGCAATTTTAAGAAGCTAAGATTCACTCCCAGTAGGCGGCGGCTTAGCGTGTGTAAAGCTGCTAAAAGCAGCTTGCGAGCGAACAACTCGGAATGACCCCCCATTTCTCATATTCTACTACTGCTACTGTCGTGTACCATATGAACTGTGCTGAATAAATATTCATTAATTTTATCCTTGTTGTCGTGGTCACATCTTCGGGCATTGGTGGAACAACTCTATCTACATGTCTAGAAACCCCATACTGCCACCCAGGTTTACATACACACCAGCCCCTACAACTGAGGCCACTCCTGGTCAGCACCAGCCCTCAGTTGTGACAGTAAGCACTGACCTAATGAATCCGGCCGGAGATCAAGATCAAGCGGCCAGGCCGATGCAAGAACTGGCAGCCCGACTCGAACATCAGGTGGCTGCACAAGCCCGTGTAATCTGCTGTCTCCAAGACCTTTCTTCTAAGCTGGATGGGATCCAGACAACTCTCCATGGTTCAGGGGCGTCCGGTGTGCCGACCGCAGTATCTACAGTGGTAACCCCACCCACCATACCCATTTCTACTCCACGTCTTCATTTACCGACTCCAGCAAAATTTGATGGGTCTCCAGAAGCCTGCAGGGGATTCCTCAACCAGTGCGAAATTCATTTCGAGCTACAGCCTGGCAGTTTCCCAACTGATCGCACTAAGGTTGCCTACATTATCTCCCTTCTCACTGGCTCCACCCTTGACTGGGCATCACCTTTATCGGAGAAATCTGATACTATGCTGTCTTCCTATACAGACTTTGTGGCAACATTCAGGCGTATCTTCGACGAGCCAGGTCGTGTAACTTCAGCCTCTTCTGAGATTCTCAGTTTACGCCAGGGGACCTGAACTGTTGGACAGTATCTAATACAGTTCCAGATTTTAGCATCAGAACTGTCATGGAACGACGATGCTTTGTATGCAGCATTTTGGCACGGCCTATCTGAACGTATCAAGAACGAACTGGCTACCAGAGACTTGCCTCCAAAGTTGAACGAACTCATATCTCTGTGCACCAAAGTTGACCTCCGGTTTCGAGAGAGGGCAATCGATCGAGGGAGGTTATCATTTCCTAAGTCTATTACTGCTCCTCCTTCTCGTCAACCATCTCCATCCAAAGACAAACCCATGCAGATAGGTCACTCTCGTCTATCTCCAACTGAGCGAAGAAGACGTCTTTCTGAACATCTCTGTCTCTATTGTGCTGCACCATCTCATGTTATTAATGCCTGTCCCAAGCGTCCGGGAAACTCCAAGTCCTAGCCCACCAAGGAGAGGGTCGGCTAGGAGCAATGCACTCCTCTCCATCTTCAAGTGATTGTAACCTCCCAGTATCGCTCCAAGTGGATCAGCGCACTAGGAACATTATTGCTTTGTTAGACTCAGGAGCGGCTTGGAACTTTATGACTGAGGAATACGTCAATCGGTGGTCCTTACTCACCGAGAGACTTTTGTCTTCCATATCTTTGACTGCTGTGGATGGCAGTAAGATTTCTAATGCAATCATTTCCTTTAAGACTCTACCGGTTCGTCTGAAAGTAGGAGTTCTTCGTTCAGAATTAATTTATTTTTTGGTGATTCCAAAGGCCACTCATCCGGTGGTTCTGGGCCTCCCATGGCTTTGTTTGCATAATCCTCTGATATCCTGGCATGGGGTCCATCCTGTTCCAAGACCTGTCTTTCCAAAGTGCTTCCTGTATGTTTATTATCCTCCAAGTCTTCTGATGTTCCACCTCCTCCGTATCAAGACTATACAGATGTGTTCAGTAAAACTTCAGCCGATATCCTTCCCCCTCATAGGGAGTGGGATTGCCCTATCGACCTCATCCCAGGGAAGGTTCCACCTCGAGGCCGAACGTATCCGTTGTCTTTACCAGAGACTCATTCTATGGAGGAGTATATTAAAGAGAACTTGGCAAAGGGCTTCATTCGACCTTCTTCTCCAGCTGGCGCATGTTTCTTCTTCGTTAAGAAGAAAGACGGTGGCCTGCGGCCGTGCATTGACTATAGAGGTTTGAACGACATCACTGTAAGAAAACGGTATCCTCTGCCTCTGATTACGGAACTCTTCACAAAATTAGATTTGAGGGGTGCTTACAACCTCATTCGAATCCGGAAAGGTGACGAGTGGAAGACCGCATTTAACACCCGTGATGGACATTACGAGTACCTCGTCATGCCTTTCGGACTCAGTAATGCTCCAGCCATTTTCCAACACTTCGTGAACGAGATCTTCAGAGATATCCTCTATCGTCATGTCGTGGTTTACCTCGATGACATCCTCATTTTTGCTAACGATCTGGAGGAACATCGTTTTTGGGTAAAGGAAGTTTTGTCCTGTCTTCGTGCCAATCATCTTTATTGCAAGTTGGAAAAATGCGTCTTTGAAGACAAGTCCATTCCGTTTCTAGGCTACATAGTGTCCGGTTCTGGGCTAGAGATGGACCCTGAGAAACTACAAGCTATTCAAGATTGGCCGATACCTACAACCCTCAAGGGTGTCCATCGATTTCTAGGATTCGCCAATTATTACAGAAAGTTTATTCGAGACTTTTCCACCATTGTGGCGCCTATCACGGCCTTTACCAAAAAGGGTGCTAACCCTTTCAAGTGGTCCAAAGAAGCTGTTCAAGCCTTCCATTTGTTAAAACAGAGGTTCATTTCAGCTCCGGTGTTGAGACAGCCAGATACCAACTCGCCTTTCACTCTTGAGGTGGATGCCTCTTCCGTGGGAGTGGGCGCGGTCTTGTCTCAAAGAGCTAAAGATGGTCATCTGCATCCTTGCGGCTTCTTCTCCCGGAAGTTCTCTCCCGCTGACCGCAATTACGCCATTGGCAATCAAAAATTGTTGGCTATCAAACTCGCTCTGGAAGAGGGAGCTTCTCACACTATCACTATTCTAACAGACCACAAGAATCTCCTGTATTTGAAAGGTGCACAATGTCTCAACCCTCGACAAGCCAGATGGGCACTTTTTTTTTCTAGGTTCGACTTTAAACTCCAATTCTGTCCGGGGTCACAGAATCGCAAGGCTGATGCCCTTTCCCGCTCCTGGGAGCAAGAAAACGAGTCTGAGTCTACTGACAAGCATCCTATTATTAATCCAGTGGCACTATGGACAATATGCCCCCAACAGGGAAAAGTTTGGACTATATGCCCCCAACAGGGAAAAGTTTGGACTATATGCCCCCAACAGGGAAAAGTTTTGTAAAGCCGGCTCTGAGGAAGAAGCTCTTGCATTGGGCACATGCTTCCCGTTTTTCCAGACATGCGGGCATCCCAAAAACTCTTGAATTCATCTCCAGGTCTTACTGGTGGCCGACTCTGAAAAAGGACATTACCGAGTTTATTGCTTCCTGCCCAAAATGTGCCCAACACAAAGTATCTTGCCAGTCACCCGCTGGGCAACTGGTTCCGTTATCTGTTCCTCATCGGCCGTGGACCCATTTATCAATGGACTTTATTATGGACCTTCCTATGTGCAACAAGTATAATACCATCTGGGTGGTAGTTGACCGGTTCACCAAGATGGCACATTTTATTCCCCTTACTGGTCTTCATCAGCTTCCAAGTTGGCTCAAGTTTTCATTCAGGAGATCTTCAGACTACATGGTCTTCCCAAGGAGATAATTTATGACAGAGGAGTACAGTTTATGGCCAAGTTTTGGCGAAGTTTATGTTTGGCCCTCCAAGTCAAATTAAAATTCTCCACAGCATATCACCCCCAGACCAATGGTCAAACTGAGAGGGTGAATCAGGACTTGGAGGCCTTCCTTCGAATTTATGTATCTTCCTCCCAAGATGACTGGGTTCAACTTCTTCCCTGGGCCGAGTTCTGCCATAACAACCAATATCATTCTTCGTCTTCTGCTACGCCGTTCTTCACCAACTATGGATTCCACCCTAAAGTTCCAGAATTTCAACCGCTTCCAGCAACTTCAGTGCCAGCAGCTGATATCACTCTTCGTCATTTTCA
Organism: Pseudophryne corroboree; assembly: GCF_028390025.1. NCBI lineage: Eukaryota > Metazoa > Chordata > Amphibia > Anura > Myobatrachidae > Pseudophryne > Pseudophryne corroboree. The sequence continues at coordinate 114,406,413 of NC_086452.1, read as the reverse complement.
AATAACTGGAAGAATGTCCGAGCGGCTCTACTCAAGGCATCTTTTAGATACAAGAAGTTTGCAGATAAGAAGCGAAGGGCAATTCCTGCCCTCAAAGTGGGTGATCGTGTTTGGCTTTCTACAAAGAATTTGAGATTGAGAGTTCCAAGCATGAATTTTGCTCCTCGATATATCGGTCCTTTTCGAATTGAACAAGTCATCAACCCAGTGGCTTACAAACTTCAGCTACCTCCGTTCCTGAAAGTTCCCAAGACATTTCATCTTTCCCTTCTGAAACCGTTGATCCTGAACCGGTTCCATTCAGCACTTCCCTCGGCTCCCAAAGTCCAGACTCAACGTGGAGTTGAGTATGAAGTCGCCAAGATTCTGGATTCACACTTTTGATATGGTCAACTTCAGTATCTGATTGATTGGAAGGGCTATGGCCCTGAGGAGTGTTCCTGGACCAATGTTTCAGATGTCCATGCTCCTACATTGGTTCGGAATTTCCACTCCAGATTTCCTCAGAAGCCAAAGTAGTGTCCTGGGGCCACTCCTAAAGGGGGGGAGGGGGTGCTGTCACGATCCAGGTTACAGGACACCATTATTTACCTTTCAGGTGTCTCCTAAGGCTGAGCAAAAAAAGGAAATATTTGTATCAATTGCTTGATACAAGTTCTGGCGCTATGATTGTGCTGGTTCTCTAAGCTGCTGTTAAAGTGTGAGACAGTCAATCTCTCATAAACTGGAAATACAACATATGAAACATGAAAACAGCGCTAATAAGAAATCTAAAAATCAGGTGTTTCCTTAAAATAAATCACATACATTTTATTATAATTCAACAAATATATATAAAACTTTCATAATTATGAGCCATGAAGAAATAGAGCCTCTATAGCCAGTCTCTGACCACCGACAGTAAATGTGCACACCACTTGAGATCAGTAATGTCCCTGTGACCGGTCACAATATCAACAGGATCCTTAGTTATAAATATGCAGATCAGTCCAATCTTGTGGTATAATTACCAGTATTCAGTGGATTTGCCGGGTATCCCACCTAGCGAAGGTCCAGAGGCTGTCTCCGATCCTACGCAGATGTTTGGTGGTTTTCCCTCTGTTACTTTTCCACGTCCATAGATTGAAGAATATCCAAGATGGTGATAACTGCAATGGTATCCTGAAGGTGGTTTTAGGGTGTCTGGGTCAGGGCTGGTTCCTGCCCTGACCCAGACACCCTAAAACCACCATCAGGATACCATTGCAGTTATCACCAATCTATGGACGTGGAAAAGTAACAGAGGGAAAACCACCAAACATCTGCGTAGGATCAGAGACAGCCTCTGGACCTTCGCTAGGTGGGATACCCGGCAAATCCACTGAATACTGGTAATTATACCACAAGATTGGACTGATCTGCATATTTATAACTAAGGATCCTGTTGATATTGTGACCGGTCACAGGGACATTACTGATCTCAAGTGGTGTGCACATTTACTGTCGGTGGTCAGAGACTGGCTATAGAGGCTCTATTTCTTCATGGCTCATAATTATGAAAGTTTTATATATATTTGTTGAATTATAATAAAATGTATGTGATTTATTTTAAGGAAACACCTGATTTTTAGATTTCTTATTAGCGCTGTTTTCATGTCTCCTAAGGCTGGCTCAGCGTTCCAGGGCCGTGTCTCAGTCATGCTGCTGACATCCTCACTTCATGTCTCCTCTCTACCAGCCTGCAGATGCTGTCATAAGGAACTCTTATTGTCTGGATGGTGTTCTAGCCGCCGCGGCCTCCACCGCCATTGCTGCGCTTCTAGTGCTGGGATGGCTCTGCGTGGCGTCTCCTGTCAGTTGCGGCCTCTGCCGCCATCATTGTAATTCAAGTGCACAGGCGGGTCTGCGTGGCTCCTCTCACCCGCTGTGGTCTCTTTCGCCGGCTCCGTGTGTCTGATGCGCGGGTTGGCGTCCATTGGCTCCTGCGGCCGCCGCCACCATTACTGTAAAACCCCATGTGGTGCTACAAACTAGATTTCCCTCCAAGTGCCAGTATGGGCGCAGCCATATTGGTCCTAATCACATGACGCTATTTCCACCAATCCACAGCATCGCTGAACTCTGCCTGATTGCCTATCCAATCCATGCACTGCTGAGGGTATAAAGGGACTGATCCTGAACCAGGAAGTTGTCAGTGCTTTGGTTGTCATTACCAGTGTAACCTGTCTCTGCTCCTGTGGTTGATTATTCAGTTCCAGGTATTCCAGCTCCTGTGTCTTCATTCCATCAGAGACCCGCACCAATCACCACCTTGCGGTGCAGCCTGACTTCACAGTGTCCCTCCTGCTCTCTGCTACTGGCAGTGCTCTAAAACACCGGCTTCCAGCGCCTAGCTTCCACCGGTGTTCAGTTTCACAGTACTATCGATGTTCTGCCATCGGTTTCCTTGATACCATCGGTGCTCAGTCATCTATTCTTCAATATCACCGATCCCTAGCGTCACCAGTGTCATTTAACTCTCCTCCTGTTAACACTGGTTCATCTGCACTTCTTCAGCAGTTCTCCATCACCGCTTCCATCCGGCAAACCCCGCAGTCTACTCTACAGTACAGTCAGCCTCTGTTTAACATCTGCTGACCAGTTCATATCACCATCTCATTATTTCAGCATACAGGTGATTGGTGAAAGGACTTTCCATCTTCTAATCTCGTAAACCCTCAAGCTACTCTTGTTGTGGATACCACACCTAAGGACATTTCACCAATTGCTGCATCCAGTGGAACTGTGTACTCTTTTTAATAATTTCTCATATTCTACTACTGCTACTGCTGTGTACCATATGAACTGTGCTGAATAAATATTCATTAATTTTATCCTTGTTGTCGTGGTCACATCTTCGGGCATTGGTGGAACAACTCTATCTGCATGTCTAGAAGCCCTATACTGCCACCCAGGTTTACATACACACCAGCCCCTACAACTGAGGCCACTCCTGGTCAGCACCAGCCCTCAGTTGTGACAGCTGGTTAATGATTTCAATCTATGTGATATGTGGCGGGCCAAGAATTCTGAGGTAAGAGACTATACTTTATTTTCTAATGGTCATAATACTCACTCACGTACAGTTTAGACCTTATTTTGGCTGACAAGTGGACCCTTCGGTTCACCCATACCATTAAAATTTACCTATCACTTGGTCGGGCCACCTTGGGTTTAGAACCCTTACACAACTAATGCCCTTATACGACCCTGGCAGCTGTCTGAGCACCTCCTTCAGTCTTCTGAAGTAGTTTAAGTATTCTTGGCCTCCTTGTCTCAATACACTGACACTATCACGCCCTAAGATACTACCAAATTTACCTATTGGTGTGATCTGAAGGCTGTGTAAAGGGATGCAGTCATTCAAAAACGGGAATATTTTAAAAAACAATACCTCCAATTACAGAGAGAGATAGAATCCAAACTCGTGTCTCTCGAATTCAATAGCCTCTGGAGAAATGAAGAAACAGTTCACAGTTAGATCCCAATTTTAGAAACTCTTTGTTGTTTGCATATAGGCTGCTCTCACTAAAGGTCCACATATGTTTTAGCCAATAAAGCTAGTAGAATGCTTGCACGTAAACTGAGTGTTCAACATGCATGGAATAGATCCATTGCTTGATTAGCAACCAAAACAAAAAGGTTAATAACCACCAACATATTTCAAATCTGTTTGCTAAGTACTATGCTACTCTATATTATTTACTGTCTGATAATACAATACCCCAACCTACTAGTGAAGACATTTACTAATTTCTTTGTGACCTGATTTTGCCATCCTTGTCTATAGATGCTCTGTATACTTTTATAGTATTCTAATTATATATGTTACGTCAATGCTGATTGGTTGCCATGGCTTACTTCTCCACTTTTATCACTGCTTAGTACATCTCCCCCATAGCCTCTCTTAATGCCCCTTGGTCTCTTGATGAAGTCAAGACCGATAAGTAGAGTCTCCCTAATGCTCATTTTAATTTGCTTTAGCCCATATCTTGGTTAACTATTTTAATGAAGCCACAATACTAGGCTATCTCCCTGCTGAGCTATTAGAGGCCCAAATAGTTACTATTCCTAAACCGAGAAAGGGACTATCTAATGGTAAGATATATAGACCAATAATGCTCCTGAGAGCAGATGTCAAAATATTTACTGACTCCTTGTAATTCGTCCTTTCCCTTCCTTCCTCATCTTATACATCCTGACCAGAATGGATTTTTATTGGATCGTCAAGCCTATGATAATTCCCGCAATTAATTGCTGTCTCATACCCAGGAGCAACTTGTGTTCCCCTTTCCTTGCCGAAAAGGCCTTTGATAGTTTGAACTGGGATTATATGCACACACTGTCTTGCTTCGGTTTTCATGGAGACTTTTTCGACTCAGTAATGGCTCTCTACTAATGGCTGCCAATAGCTTTCTCTCCAATACATTTCTCATTTAAAACCCACCAGACAGGATTGCCCACTCTTCCCATTACTTTGTACTGGCTTTGGAACCTTTGGCCCCAAAAAGTTTGACTTTTTACAAGAATTTCCTGCTACGCAACCGGCAGCGGTGTTCGCAAATTATGTATTTTTGCTGATGATGTCCTGCTTTCTGCCACTATAACCTTACCTACATAACATTTAGATTCAGTGAGGCCTCCTTCTATAAGCTTAACATCTCTAAATCTGAATCCTTGCCTGTCATTATTTATCCACCTACATTATACCTTCTTCAACAGTATTTTAAGTTTATGTGGAAGACTACTTCTCTCGCTTACTTAGGGGAACAGATGCCAGCCCAAGTCAAAGATGGTTTTGAAGTTAATCTATCTCCTATATAATAGCCCAGATCTGTGACTTTGTGACTCATTTGCTAACGCTGGGCGGAGTCACAACACTGGGTGGAGTTAGTCAAATGAGTCACAGATCTGGGCAAAGCTATAGGAGACTAGGAGCAGAAGCAGATAGTATGGGCATGGCACAGGCAGGGGTGCATACCTCCCAGCTTTCTTCAGGCAGACAGGGGTGCATACCTCCCAGCTTTCTTCAGGCAGAAGGAGGGACACACACACACACAGACAGCAAAAAGGGGGCGTGGCCGACGAAAAGGGGGAGTGGCTTCACAGGAGTCCCCCATTTTCGTCAGTGAGGGGGCATGCCCAGCGCTCTGTGAGCTGCTGGCATGCCTCCAAGGGCGGATTATGAGTCCGGGGGTGCCAGGGCACTAGAGACAGGGGGGGCCCTATCTCATTGCTGTGCCTACTGTGGGGGTGGGGGCGTGGCCTAATCGCGGACCACGTGGCCACACCCCTTATGCAAATTCCGGGATTTTTATTTATTTATGGAATTTTGGCCCCCTCAGCTAGGGCTAAATCCAGAGGAGGTGGTCGCTCTCCCCTACACACCCGCACAGGCAGAAGAAAGCAGGGAGGCTGCTGCCTCCCTGCAACACCACAGACCTGCCAACACGCAGCAGCGTGTGTTGACTGTACCACAATGCTGTTGCTGGCAGGACGGGGGAGCTTCTGAGCTGGGACAAAGCTACTCCAGCCGGGGGACCCCCTAAAACTGTGGGGCCCACGGTACGTACGCCCTGCTCCCCCCCCCCCCTTAATCCGGCTCTGCTGCCGGAACTCCCCCTTAATCCATACCACCTTATGCCCCCTCTCCCTCTGTCTCCACTAAATATTCACCGCTGCTCTGCTAAGCAGAACAGCGAGTACAGGAGCTTTCCAACTGCCCCCCCCCCCCCCACCGCGGGACACTGCGACCCGCAGGTGGGACAGCGGGACAAACCCCAAAAAATGGGACTGTCCCGCGAAAATCGGGACAGTTGGGAGGTATGCGGGTGTGTGAAAGGGTATGCTGTACAGACAGACGGGCACCTGCTCACTGTGTGCTTGACCCCCCACATCAGCATACCCAGCAGGGTCTCTCTGGCGCGGAGGAGCGTCACTTTCTAGCACACTCCACGCTTCTTAGCTGCAGTTTTGTGGGGCACCTGCCGCTGTGCAGGTTCCATACTACCTCTCCAGCCCCGGCAAACCCACCACTAGCTGCAGCACTGCCGCCCGCAGTGAGGTGCGCCCAGCTCCTTCACACACTTCAGCCCGCGGGTAGCTCTGCAGAAGTCCGAGCTGCTTGCAGGCTCCGACCCCCTCCTCCCTCCAGCCGCAGTGTCTCCTGGGAGCTAACCAGTCACTCCCAGTCTCCCCTTACCACAGTGCCCGGCAGCCGCGAGGTCCGCGCCGCGTGCATGCTATGACCCCCTCCTCCCTCCAGTCGCAGCGTCTCCTGGGGGCTAACCAGTCACTCTCAGTCTACCCTTACCTCAGTGCCCGGCAGCTGCGCGAGGTCCGCAGTCTGTGACTGAGGAGGGGGGGAGGGATGCTGACGGGTAGAGGAAGCAGGACTCCAGCCTGAGAGAGTCAGCCATGCCAAGTCTCCACCAGTGGCAGATTCCAACAGGTTGGAGTGGAACAGCAGCAGCCAGCAGCAGTGACTCCGGTAAGACACATCTGTCTGTCACCACTGTTTTGTCCCTAATACCAATCTCTCCCGTGCCCTGTGTTCTGTCATGTCCCTGTCACCCCTGGCCTTGCCCTGTCATCCTTATCCTGGCCCTTTCACCCTTATGCTGGCCCTGTTACCCCTATCCTGGCCCTGACACCCCTGGCCTGGTCCTGCCGCCCCTATTCTGTCCCTGTCACCCCTATTCTGTCCCTGTCATTTCTGTCCTGGCCCCGTCACCCCTGTCCTGGCCCCGTCACCCCTGTTCTGACCCCGTCACCCCTGTCCTGGCCCTGTTACTGCATACCCTCCAACTACCTTTTTGGCAGGTACAGTACCCGCAGCGCCTCCAGACCCCTCCACCAATGCACCACAGCTCTGCACCTTCCCCTCCACCACATGCGGCACTCCACCCCTCCCCCACACGCTGTGCCTCCAGACCCCCTACACCACCCGCGGCTCCCACTCCTCCGCCCCTCCACCACCCACAGCACCTCCAGACCCCCTCCACCATTCATATGTCTTTCCCCACACCTGCCCCCCTCCACCCGCAGCATCTGCAGACACCCTCCTCCATCCGCGGTCCCCCCCTCACCCACCCCTCCCCCACCCCTCCCCCACCCATGGCACCCCCGCACCTGCCCCTCCACCACCGGCAGCGCCTCCGGACCCCCTTCCCCATCCACCGCACCACCCGTACCTGCCCCTCCCCTACCCACGGCACCTCCGAACCCCCTACCCCACCGCCGGCACCCCCGCCCCTTCCCATCCCACAGCACCTACGGAACCCTTCACCCATCCGCAACATCCCCGCACCTGCCCCTCTCCCACCCGTGGCACCCCTGCCCCTCCCCCACCTACAGTGCCTCCGGACCCCCATCTGCAGCCCCCACTCCAATGCCCCTCCCCCATCCGCAGCACCTCCCGACCCTTCCCCATCCGGGCTCCCCCCGCTTCCGCCCCCCCCCCCGCACCCGCTATATTCTGTACATCGTGCCCTGCAGGTGCTGTTCATGCCGTCGCAAGGGGCTGCGCCTCCTTCACCATCGCACGCCCTTTCATTGTGCAATATTTAACCACTAACAAAGGAATGCAGGTAATACTCCATATAATACAAATATTGAACCCCAGAAAGGCATGCAAGGGTCAAGGGGGTGTAGCCCCTTGCGACGGTTTGAAGAGCGCCCGTAGGGCGCGATGAAGCACCTAGTACATGATACTTGCACAATTATCCACACTCACTATCATTTGGGATTCCTACAAGATCTTGTAGCTAGGCCACATAACTGCCTTCAAAAATTACATTACTCCCCAAATTAATGTATCTGTTTAGGACTATCCCTTAAATGATAGGGATAGTACTAAGGGATAGGGATATTACCTTCCTGTACGAACATATACAGCCTGTACCTTCTGACAAATTTGCAGTTCATCTATGCTGGAAATCTGATTTACAGTGTACCTTCTTTCCCATACAATGGGAGAGAATTTATAGTAACTCATTTTGTATATGTAGATGTACTTACCACATTGAGATGCATTTCATAATCCTTCATGAACTGTATCTTACCCCACTTAAATTGATCAAAATGTGGTTATCCTGCTCTGAGTTTTGTTAAGAACACACGGAAGAGTAAACTCTCATGTTTTTTGGGACTGCCCGACCTCTGCCGCTTTTGTGGCTAGATGGTTGTAGAGCTGAATCCGGTTCATGCTCTGCTGAACTGGTGTCCTCTCTCTGTTTCCGAAAATGATCACTATATGACAGACCAAATTTTACTCGCAGCAAGAGTTTCATTGGCCCAATTATGGAAGTCCCTAATCCTCCTACTGTACTTTGTTTACTGTATAATTTTGAAATGAAGACCTCTGCAGTCTCCTACTCCACTTCAGCCTCCTCTATTTGATGAAATAGCTCACATGACATTTCTATGTTACCGAAGGGAATGGGGTAGCTTTCTGAAGATTATCAATGCACTTGATGGCCCCCATGCCAGGTGTAGTATGGCTGACTGGCGGTCAGGAGACCGCCGGTCAGCATACCGACGCCGGGATCCCAGCAGCATACCGACGCCGGGATTCCAGCGGGGAGGGGCGAGTGCAGCAAGCCCCTTGCGGGCTCGCTGCGCTGGCCACGCTGCGGGTTCGGTGGTGACCTGCGGTCGCCACGGGTTCTATTACCACTCTATTGGTTTCGTGGACACCCACAAGTGGAAATAGTCCCTGTTGGTCAGCATTCCGACCATTGGGATAGTGAGGGGTCGGGATGCTGAAGGAGGTCATGTGAATGTCAGTCTCCCGACCACCGGTCACATGAATACCACCCCCCATGCCATCATCTCAGAAGTTGACCCAGCGAGATCCTTGATTTGGGTTATCTAGATAATCTTTGCTCTTTTCCTTTTTTTTCGACTATACCAATACCTTTAGTCTGATTTTTGTACCTGTACTGGGATGCGGTTAGGATCCTGACATTTGGGATCCCAACAGTCAGAATCCCACCGGAGCCTGCTGGTAAGTACTGGGGCTAGGATTAGCCACAAGGAGGAGGGTTAAGCTTCAGGGGTGAGGGAAGTTAGGGTTAGGCTGCAGGAGGGCACTTTAAGGGTAGGCTGTGGGAGGGATGGGTTAGGTATAGGGTTAAAATACCAGGATCCGTAATGATTTTAACCATCGAGATGCTGCTGCCGGTATCCTGACCCATTGAGATTGTGACTACCAGGATTGTCTGTATTCAGTTTAATTTTCATAATAAGTTGTAGTTCTTTTTTTATATATCTCCAGACATTTGCTCCCTTGTATCTATCTTGTGACCCTTCCCCCTCATTTTTTTCTTTCTTTTCTGTACACCCCCCCCCTGCTTTTTTACCTCTTTGCTGTTTTGTTTATGCAAAACTCTTAATAAAAATTGTTGATGTTAAAAAAAAATAATTGTGTATAGGAACTGAGTTATATTATAAACTGTAAATGTTCAGGTAAAGGGTCAGAAGAAAATGAATTTAGGGGCTCCTTGTGGTGTATATATAGGCACTTCTATTATTGCAGCCTTGAACTTTGGAGAGTAGTAAAATGGGAATAATCCTGTGAGCAGGCTGATGATCAAACTGTGGTCACAGTATCACAGTTACATACTGTTTTTTTTACTTAAAAATAGCACCCCTGGGAGAACAACACAGAAAACAATGCCCAAATGGCAGGACAAAGTCAGAGTTTTATAGATGCCTTGCCAGTCAAATGTACTGTGTCTGATTCTAAGTAGGACACAGAGTGACAGTGTTTGTGCGATGCGGCAGAAGCCAGATTTACTACCGTATGCTAATGTGAGTTCCCAAAGGGTTAATGTGCAGATCCATGCAGAACTCCAGTACTATTGGGGTGAGACTCCTAGAGCCCTCAAGAGGCATTTCAACATTAGCAAACCCCCCCGCTTTTCCCTTAGTGCTTGTTGCACATACCGGTACCTAGAGGGCCCCCTGGACTTAATTCCTCCAGAAGTAGGAAATCGCCCTATAGACTGAAGACCCTGGATAGCACTGAATTATGGCTTTGAAAGAGATGATATGGCAGTGCCTTGATAACAAAGAAATAAACAGAGTCTCTGTGGAAACTGCAGTGACTACAAATGATTCCACCGTACCCGAAGTAGCAGGGACTTAGAGCAAAATGTAGACAGACATAGATAGACCAGTACTTCAGGAATGGCTACAAAGCAGCCATGTAGGGTAATAGCCATCAGGCCAGATATACAGGAATAACAACCGCTTGGCCTTGCAGGATGTTAGCAAACAACCAGGGTGTGCAAGAATGATAGTAGCTTAACCTTGGGAGATATCAGCAGGCAGACCTGGTGTGCAGGAAAAGGCCTTAGCTTTGGCTTGCAGGTTGTTCACAGAAAGTCCAGGTGTGCAGCAATGGTTGTAGCTTGGCCTTGCAGGGTGTTAGCAGAAAGTCCAGGTGTGCATGCAGCAATGGCTATAGCTTGGCTTTGCAGAATGTCAGCAGACAAACCAGGTTTACAAGAACAACTGTGACTTGGTTTTGCAAGAAGTTGGTAGATAGGCCAGGTTTTTCGGGAATAGCTGTGGCAGACAGGTAAAACCAAGGAGATCAAGAGTTCAATGCAGAGTGACTAGGGCTCCTGTGGAAACTGAGGACTAGAACCGGAAGGGAGTACTAGAGCTTACTGCAATTTAACAGTAGGAGAAACCAATGCAAGCCAGCTTCCTTGATTGCAGACTGAGCTACACACACACTGAGAGCTTGATTACAGGCTGACTGCAGCTGAATGCCTCCACAATACTGACAGCTTCACTGCTGCCTAGCAACAGCCAGGACTAGCAACTCAGACATCCTGGCAGCAGACCGTAGCAGTAACCCAGTCAACCACCTAGGGCCCTGCAGGTTCCAGTGGTCCCATGGTCCATCACAAAGGCTGGCTTCTTCTTAAATGTTTCATGGAGGCTCAGTAATGGTGCTCAGACCAGTATTAATATCACTACTAATATCACTACTGCCGTTACTGTGCCTCTGCAAAACATTCCCAGAGGAACACTGCGCGACCACTGGATGTTAAATAAACTCTCCTCACATCTTCCATTTGGAGAGTTTCTATGGATGGGTGCACCTTATATAATGTCTTCTACAGTAAATTGCTTGTTGTTATGAATGCAACTGAGGTTCTTTGCAGGACTGTATGAATGCAAGTGTGGTTCGTTGCGGGAGTTGAGGTTGTAGTTTAATACATATTTAAATAGAATACTTGAGAACAGGAGTGGGTCTATCCTTGCAAAATATGACAGAGAATTCTAAAGAATTGGATGAGCAAAGCCAAACACCTACGGTTCTTTCCAGAAAAGCACATTTTCTCTTACGTCCTAGAGGATACTGGGGATCCAATTAGTACCATAGGGTATAGACGGGTCCACTAGGCGCCATGGGCACTTTAAGAATTTGATAGTGTGGGCTGGCTCCTTCTCTATGCCCCTCCTACCAGACTCAGTTTAGAAAATGTGCCCGGAGGAGCCGGTCACGCTTATGGAAGCTCCTGAAGAGTTTTCTGCATTTATTTTTCTGTTTGTTATTTCCAGCCTGCCTGCTTCATGGGACTTAAGGGGGAAGGGGCCCATCCTCTTGAAGGGTTAATGGTCCTTTTCCCCGCTGACAGGACACTAGCTCCTGAGGGAACTATTTGCAAGCCCCACCACGGTGAGCGTACATTCCTGCAGCAAGCCGCCACCCCTTACAGAGCCAGAAGAGCAAAGATTGGTGAATACTAAGCTGGCGTCCAGGTTAGCGGGTCGCCGGCCATTATGGTGGCATGAGGGTATGGAGATGCATGGCTTCTAACCAGGGCGGACTGCGTCTCCAGACTCAGTACACAGTGCAGACGTACCGCTTCTGAGGGAGCAGACTGAATCTCAGTACGCTGTACACAGTACCCACACTGGCAAACACAGACTTAAAATGGTTAGGACTCCATTTTCAGCACTAAATTACCTCAGCCAGTATAAAAAAGCGGGAAGACCGCACACCTTTGAGGGGGCGGGACTTCACTATGAGTGGATCCAGCAGCTCACCAGCACAATTTTCCCTCTGCAGTGGACACAGACGCTGACTGACAGGGACGTGCAGCTCCTACGGAGTGACTCCAGATAACCTCAGTGGTACCAGGGGGTCATAGCAGGGGGGGAGTGATTATGAGTGTACTAAGTCCCCAATCTGGGTACTTAGTCTACGACCCGGCTAAGCTTGGCAGTAGCGATAAGGGCGCGGGGTGCTGGCTCCATAATATCTCTGTGTCTCCCTGGAAGGGTTCTTTGTGGGTTAATTGTGCTCTTAACCTTTTCCTGTGTGTGTGTGCTGTCACATTTACAATATGTCAGGCAAAGAGTGTGTTTCATGTATGGAAGAGTGCTCCTCTTCCCAAGGGGGCTCACTACTGTGTACTCAGTGTAGGGCACCTTCCCAGGCCAGCGGGGTTAAGCCAGCATGGCTGGATTCTATTAAAGGAAAGATTTCCAATATTTCTACTAAATTGTCCCGCAATGAGAAAGAGACGCAATACTTAAGATAGTCTGTGGATGAGTTTGTGAACAGGGACTCAGTCCCCAAACCAGCATCTCAGACCCCTACCATTTGTCCGCAAAAATGTACTCTGTCCCATATCCTGCAGTCTGACTCGGATGATCAAGGGTCAGACATGGCGGAGGGGGAGGTGGACTCAGAAGGGGGAGATGCTGCTCTGTCACAGGGAATAGAGGCTCTTAAAGAAGCTATAAGAAACGTCCTGCAAATTCCTGATAAGGTGACAGAGGAGTGTGAGGAATCTTATTTTAATGTAAAAAAGAAGTCTTCAGTCACATTTCCTGTATCAAAGGAACTGAATACCCTATTTGAAGAACCGTGGGTTAATCCTGACAGGAAATTTCAGATCGTTAAAAGGTTACTCTCGAGGGTGTTCACCAAAGTGATGGCAGAGATGATGTTTCTCCTTCGCAAGCAGAGAGTGAACATAATTCCATGCCTGGATGATCTTCTGATAAAAGCACCGTCCAGGGAAAGGTTGTTGGGCAGCATTGGTCTCACAACCAAACTACTTCTGGATTATGGGTGGCTTCTAAATCTTCCAAAATCTCACTTAGAGCCAACTCAGAGGCTCCCATTTCTGGGAATGATACTGGACACAGAGTCACAGAAAGTTTTTCTTCCATTGGAAAAGGCATTGGTAATCCAGTCGATGGTTTTGGGATGTCCTAAAACCAACCCAGATATCGGTGCATCTATGCATTCGCCTTCTGAGGAAAATGGTGGCCTCTTACGAGGCTCTTCAGTATGGCAGGTTTCATGCAAGACCCTTCCAGCTCGATCTGTTGGACAAATGGTCCAGATCGCATCTTCACATGCACCAGAGGATTCGTCTGTCTCCAAAGGCCAGAATCTCCCTTCTGTGGTGGCTACAGACTTTTCACCTTGTCGAGGGCCGACGGTTCGGGATTCAGAATTGGATTCTGTTAACCACAGACGCAAGCCTCAGAGGTTGGGGAACAGTCACCCAGGGGGTGCAGTTTCAGTGAAGATGGTCAAGTCAGGAAGTCGTCATTCCAATCAACATTCTGGAACTCAGGGCTATATACAATGCCCTTCTGCAGGCTTCATATCTTCAAGATCAGGCAATTCAGGTTCAGTCTGACAGTGTGACGGCAGTGACGTACATAAACCGACAGGGCGGAAGAAAAGCAGAACAGCAATGTCAGAGGTATCAAGAATTCTCCTCTTGGCAGAAAAACATGCTGTGGAGTTGTCGGCGGTCTTCATCCCGGGAGTAGACAACTGGGAAGCAGACTTCCTCAGCAGACATGACCTGCACCCAGGGGAGTGAGGGCTTCACCCAGAGGTGTTCAGGTCCTTGACATGTCGATGGGGATGTCCACAAATCGACATGATGGCCTCTCATCTCAACAAGATGCTCAAGTGGTATTGTTCCAGGTTGAGAGACCCACAGGCAGTGGCAGTGGACGCTTTGACGACTCCATGGGTCTGTCAGATGGTGTACGTGTTTCCTCCACTTCCTCTGATCCCAAGAATTCTGAAAAGAATAAAAAGGGAAAAGGTTCAAGCAATTCTCATTGCTCCAGCCTGGCCAAGAAGGGCCTGATACGCGGACATTGTGGAGATGCTCCTCGAAGATCCGTGGCCTCTACCTCTTTGTGAGGCGCTTCTGCAACAGGGCCCGTTCGTCTATCAAGACTTAACATGGCTTCGTTTGACGGCGTGGAAGTTGAATGGCTGATTCTAGCCAGGAGAGGCATCCCTGACAAAGTCATCCCGACTATGATACAAGCCAGGAAGGGGGTTACGTCTAAACGCAGAAAATATTCTGCAGTGGAATTTCAACTGGGACATTTCCTGCTTTTTCTGCAGTCGGGTGTGGATGTGGGCCTACGTCTGGGCTCCATAAAAGGCCAGATTTCGGCCTTGTCCATTTTCTTTCAGAAACAATTGGCTTCACTCTCTGAGGTCCAGACATTCTTGAAAGGGGTTCTGCACATCCACTCTCTCTTTGTGCCTCCTATGGCACCTTGGGATCTCTGAATTTGGTGCTGCAGTTCCTCCAATCGTACTGGTTTGGCTGCCCGGGGTGTCTCGGCCTTACAGCTCTGCCGAGCAGCTACTTGGTCAGGTTCGAACACGTTTGCAAAGTTCTACAAGTTCGATACTTTGGCCTCTGAGGACCTTCAGTTTGATCAATCAGTTCTGCATGAACCTCAGCTCTCTCCCACCCGGTTTGCGAGCTTTGGTATTTCCCCATGGTACTAAATGGATCCCCAGTATCCTCTAGGGCGTAAGAGAAAATAGGATTTTAATTATCTACCAGTAAATCCTTTTCTCGTAGTCCGTACAGGATACTGGGTGCCCGCCCAGTGCTTCGTTCTTCCTGCACTGTTACTTGGATAAGTATTCTGGTTTGTTCAGCTGTTGCTGTTCCTGTTTCAAGTTTGGTTAGCATCGCATTCCTCTTGTTTGTGTGTGCTGGTTCGGAATCTCACCACTATCCTTTTATCCTTCTCTCAAAGTATGTCCGTCTCCTCGAGTACAGTTTCTAGACTAAGTCTGGTAGGAGGGGCACAGAGGGAGGAGACAGCCCACACTATCAAATTCTTAAAGTGCCCATGGCTCCTAGTGGACCCGTCTGTACCCTATGGTACTAAATGGATCCCCAGTATCCTCTACGGACTATGAGAAAAGGATTTACCAGTAGGTAATTAACATCCTATTTCTTTCTCTATTGATACAGTGTAGAGAACACTTAGTGGATACCCACGTACATTAAGCATAGAGACTAGTTCATCCAGATATAAATGTGTCATATACAGATAATAACTTTAAAGAAGTTATTTTATTACTTTTATTCAGAAAGCATCAAGAGCCAGGAATTCCTCTGAATGCCCAAGGACATATTTTACTGATTTCCTGTCTACTATTATGAAGATTGCTGCTGTATAGTCACGGGGGCTCCCTGGTGATGTCAGCTCTTACATCGTATTACTGTACATTAGGAAAGGTTGCTAAACAGTATTTGCATTTATTACATACATAATATTTTATATGTACAGCATTTTTATGCAATTTATCTGCATAATAAAAATAGGGAGAGATCTATTCACATAGAATGGGATGCAGTCATTATGCTGACATTTACCATGTCCACATTCATAATGCTGACACCACAATGTCAGTAGTTATGATGTCAATATTGTGGAAGTGTTGATATTGAACATGTAGGCATCTGAAGAATGTCGACATGTTCATAATGCTGGCATGTGAAATGATGACAAGTTTTATAGGGTTAAATTAAAAGAGGAAATGCTAGGGTTAGGCTGCGGGAGAGGAGGTTAGGGTTAGGCTGCGGGAGAGGAGGTTAGGGTTAGGCTGCGGGAGAGGAGGTTAGGGTTAGGCACTAGGGGGTGGGCTAGGGTTGGGCTGCATGAGGGGAGGTTCGGGTTAGGCACTAGGGGGAGGGCTAGGGTTAGACTGCAGGAGGGGAGGTTAGGGTTTTGCACTAGGAGGAGGGCTAGAGATTAGAGGGAGCATTAGGGTTAGACTACGGGATGGGAAGTAAAGGGTAGGCACAAGGGGAAGGGTTAAGTTTAGGCTACGGGAGGGGGAGAGTTAGGCACTAGGTGGAGGGTTAGGGTTAGACTACGATAGAGGAAGGTTAGGGTTAGGCACTAGTCGAACAGTTAGGGTTAGGCTGTGGGAGGAGAGGTTAGAGTTAAGCACTAGGGGTACTGTTAAGGTTATGCTGCGGGAGGAGAGGTTACGGTTAGGCACTATGGGGAAGGCAGGGTTAGGCTGCAGGAGGGGAGGTTAAGGTTAGACACTAGGGGGAGGGCTATGATTAGGTTGCGTGAAGGGATGTTAGGGTTAGGCACTAGGGGGAGGGTTAGGGTTAGGCACTAGGGGAAGAGTAAGGGTTAGGCTACGGGAGGGGAGGTTAGGGTTAGGCACTAGGGGAAGGGTTAGGGTTAGACTGTGGGAGGGGAGGTTAGGGTTAGGCACTAGGAGGAGGGCTAGTGTTAGGCACTAGGGGAGGCTTAGGGGTTAGGCATAGTTACCACCAGAACCACTTAAGGATAAGGCAGAAGTCAGCATGACATCATCAGAAGACACTGATGGAGCTTCCAGACCAGTTGTTCAGTTATGTCACCGCTATACCACCAGGAACATATTGTCAACATGTCTACTCGCTTCATCAGTGTCAACATGATGAATGCCATTGTCAATTTTGACATGCCAGACATGTTGATGTTATGCATGTCCACATTTACGACCATGTCAATATGATGAATGTTGACATAAAATAGCACATGCCATAGAACTACACAGGTTTCCAAATGTAAGTGTTTAGAGGCAGAAATAATTGTGTCATGATTTGCTGTTCAATGGTGGTCATTCCGAGTTGTTCGCTTGTTGCCGTTTTTCGCAATGGAGCGATTAGGTGGAAAATGCACATGCGCATGGTACGCAGCGCGCATGCGTTCACTAATTTAACACAAAACTTTGGAGATTTGCACAAGCTCGAGCAACGTTTTTTCATCGCTTGAGTGATCGTAGTGTGATTGACAGGAAGTGGGTGTTTCTGGGTGGAAACTGGCCGTTTTCAGGGAGTGTGCTAAAAAACGCAGGCAAGCCAGGTAAAAACGCAGGAGTGGCTGGAGAAACGGGAGAGTGGCTGGCCAAACCCAGGGCGTGTTTGTGACGTCAAACCAGGAACTGAACGGACTGAGGTGATCGTAGTCTAGGAGTAGGTCTGGAGCTACTCAGAAACTGCAAGGAATTATTTATTAGCAGTTCTTCTAATCTTTTGTTTGCTATTCTGCTATGCTAAGATACACTCCCAGAGGGCGGCGGCCAAGTGTTTGCAATGCTGCTAAAAGCAGCTAGCGAGCGAACAACTCGGAATGACCACCAATGTCTGGCAGTGATAATAATATATACATACAGGGAAGAATTATCTGTATAGATCACACTAAACATTGAGGCTAATATGCAAAGTTAAATGCAAAAAGAGCATATAACATTTATGGAACTTTTGTCCACTAAATGTTATTACTTTATGTGGCTTGATGATGATGTGACCAGTAATGGGCCATAAACAGCAAAGTTCCAGATGGTGGATCATGATTCAGAGTACTCTAATGCTGGATACACACAATGCAGTACTAAGCCCTTGGTCCAATATTTGTATAACCCCAAAACAACCGTAATGCTATCTAATAATGTAACCAAAATAATCAGCTGAAATTGAGTGCCTAAATAAGACCTGATCGCTCTTCTGTGAATTCCCAGAGGTTTGCAATCAGATAGTCACCACCCAGATAGAGTGAATAGCCGCCCCATACAAGTCTGGGTCCAGCGTGCGAAAAGCTTTGCAAACGCCGGTCAACTGAAAATCCATTCACGGCTCACTCACCATCAAATGTTTTTTGCAATCTGTGCGTAGCCCAGGAACTACTCCTACAGTGCGATAGAAACAGGCTGTTTGGGCTGGAGCTGACATCACACACCCTCCCTGAAAACGCTTGGGAACACCTGCGTTTTTCCTGACACTCCCTGAAAATGGCCTGTTACCACCCCCAAACACCGGCTTCCTGTCAATCAACTTGCATATGCCTAGCGATCAAAAAAGAAGCTGGATTATTTTGCAGTTTGGCCTCGCACGTGCGCACTACAATCCGTACGCATGCACAGTCATTCGAAAATCAGCCGCCTTGCGAATTCGCACAACAGCGATCAGGTCTGTATCTATATGTGAACAAACAGAACATTAATCTTTTTGCTCATTGCTACAGGGCAGGCTTATTATTTGTAGCGGTCCAAACAAGGAGAGTTGAACTTGAGTTCCTATGGGCAACACAGTTGGTGTAATGGTTAGCATTACTGCCTCACAGCAGCATAGCAACCAAAATCAACCTCTTTGAACCAGCTGATTTGCTTCCAGCCACGAATGTCTGTGATTGCTGACAAGTCTTCTTTAGACACAATACTCCAGTCTTTCCTGGCAGACATTATGGCCAACATGCAGTCGACATTGCAGGATGTTAAGTGAGAGCTAACCGATCAGGGGAACCAAATCAGTCATCTTGAGAGTGAGACCAAGATGGAGGAGTTTGTGGCCTCCCATAATAACGTCATTACTGCTCATGAATCTACTGTGGTGGAGGTCTCTACTGTTAAGGACAAATGGGATGGATCTAGAAGATTGATGAAACAACATCAACACTTGTGGAATCCTGTAATTGGTGCTGGATTCTGAGCTTTAAGAGTTTACTGTGTCCCTGTTCTCCAATCCTCTGCTGAGACTGATCTCCTCATTGATCGGATTCACCACCCTCACAAATCACTTAAATTTCCAGCTTCTGTACCTAGAGACACTCTCCTTTACATTTACTTTTTCAACATCAAAGAGGTGATCCTCCAGTCTGCCAAAGCTGACTTGGATTCTGAAGTTTTAGAAAAAGTACAATTGTTCCCTATCTTTTCAGTGACAACTAATGCTAAATGCAGCTCCTTTTACCTTATTACCTCTGTCTTGTGCTCTAATGAGATTCCCTACTGCTGAGGGTTTCCTGTCAAACTCCTCATACGTACATATGGCTAGACCACCGTGGTATCCTCCCTGGAGGCTAGATTTAAACTTCTTGAGGACTGGAACATACATGTGCCTTCAACTCTCTCCAAGGGGGTAATTCCAAGTTGATCGCAGCAGGATTTTTTTTAGCAATTGGGCAAAACCATGTGCACTGCAGGGGGGGCAGATATAACATGTGCAGAGAGAGTTAGATTTGGGTGGGGTGTGTTCAATCTGCAATCTAATTTGCAGTGTAAAAATAAAGCAGCCAGTATTTACCCTGCACAGAAACAAAATAACCCACCCAAATCTAACTCTTTCTGCACATGTTACATCTGCCTCCCCTGCAGTGCACATGGTTTTGCCCAATTGCTATCAAAAATCCTGCTGCGATCAACTTGGAATTACCCCCCAAGTCCCAGTCCATAATTAGGTCTGAGTGGCAGTGCTCATCAGTTGTATAAGATTGAAATGTCTCCAGATGATTACTTAGGGGGTCTTTCAGATCTGATCTGGTCAGCGATGGGATGGTGCGACAATTTTGATAGCACAGCCATACGAAAGGCGATTGACAAAAAGATGCCATTTGTGAGTGGTAACTGACCGTTTATGGAGAGTGTTCGGAAAAATGCAGGCGTTCCCAAGCATTTTCAGGGAGGGTGTCTGACGTCAGCTCCGGCCCCGATCAGCCTGTTCTCATCGCACTGTAGGAGTAAGTCCTGGGCTGCGCAGAGACTGCACACACTGGATTTTAGCAGCTCATCATACACATAGGATCGCACACTTGCACTGCGAATATACATTTCCCCTGTAGGTGGCGACTATCTGAACGCAGGAGACCAAAATTAGCAGCCCAGCGATCAGATATGAATGACCCCCTTAGTTACCTCCCTATCGCTATGTAGCTTTGGTTTATCTGTATGGGGCCATGATTAACCCCTACAGACTGTTGAAGTATGGAACATTTCAATGCATATGTTTTGATTCTGAATGTTCACTGGTTATTTTTCTTGGCTTACAATTATAGTCAGACTAATGTTTATCTCGCACTTATAATGATATATCTTATCAGCTACAGTAATTAAGTATTATCTGTTACCTTTTAACTGGTTGGCACGCCTCTTGTGGGGGTTTTGGGGTGCCCATTGTCCTCCGTTGGTCCATGAAATCTCCCACCAATGTGGTGCTGCATGTTTCCCTGGCATCTTCTTCCGGTCATCTACCGCCACCTCTGGGCACTGCCGTCTTGGGAAGGATCAGCTGACTCCTGAACAGCCAATGATGATCAGTCCTTGATCACATGATTCCAGCCACCAATCAGAGATAAGCAGCCCCTATAAGAAGCCTTTCTGAAAAACAGGCAAGTTGCCAGTGCAATGTTGCTAGTCAGCAGCATCCCTTGGCTCCAGATATCTTACATCAGTGTTTAATTCAGCTCTCTTGCTGCAGCACTACTGGTCACAACCAGTAAAATATAGTTCCAGTTCCAGCTTAGTCTGCAGCACTACTGTCCCAGCCCAGTTATTAGAGGTATCACTCTCAGCCTGGTTAATTCTGATACCAGTTCCAGCTTGGTCTGCAGCACTAGTGGTCTCAGCCCAGTTACCAGTGCAATCACTCTCAGCCTAGTTAATTCTGATACCAGCTCCAGCTTGGTGTGCAGCACTACTGGTCCCAGACAGTTACCAGTGTTACCACTCTCTGCTTGGTTAACTCTGTTACTGGCTCCAACCCGATCCACAGCATTACAGGTCCCAGCCCAGTTATCAGTGTTACCACTTTCTGCTTGGTTAACTCTGTTACTGGATCCAACCCGATCCACAGCATTACAGGTCCCAGCCCAGTTACCAATGTTACCAGTACCAGCCTGGCTACTCTCTGCCACATAGCCGGTCCCAGTCTGGCACCCAGTATAACCAGTCCTAGCCCAGCAACCATCTTAGGCGGTCCCAGCCTGGCATCCAGTACCACCGTTCCCAACCCAGTAACCAGTTTAGCCGGTTCCAGCCTGGCACCCAATAACACCAGTCGCAGCCTGTAATTAGCTTAGCCGGTCTCAGGCCCTCATTCCGAGTTGTTCGCTCGCTAACTGCTTTTAGCAGCCGTGCAAACGCTAAGCCGCTGCCCTCTGGGAGTGTATCTTAGCTTAGCAAAAGTGCGAACGAAAGGATCGCACAGCGGCTACAAAATAATTTTGTGCAGCTTCAGAGTAGCTCCAGACCTACTCCTAGCTTGCGATCACTGCAGACTATTTAGTTCCTGTTTTGACGTCACGAACACGCCCTGCATTCGGCCAGCCACGCATGTGTTTCCCCAGGCACTCCTGCGTTTGTATGTGACACGCCTGCGTTTTTAAACACACTCCCCGAAAATGGCCAGTTACCTCCCAGAAACACCCACTTCCTGTCAATCACTCTGCGGCCAGCAGTGCGATTGAAAAGCGTTGCTAGACCTTGTGTGAAACTGCATTGGCTTTTGTGAAAGTACGTCGCGCGTGCGCATTGCGCCCCTATACGCATGAGCAGAAGTGCCGTTTTTTTGCCTGATCAGTGCGCTGCCAACGAAAGCAGCTAGCGAACAACTCGGAGTGACCACCTCAATCTGGCATATAGCATAGCAGGTCCCAGACGGGCATCCAGTCTTGATAACCTGATTCTTTACCTACTGCAACCTGCTCATACGCAGGAATTTCATAAGGCCTCCCATCTTCTTACACACAGACTCCAGCCTCAAGCCCCAGTCCGGGAACACAAACTTTGCCTGGTTTGAGACACTGTACATGTTATATCTATATACTTACTTTGCTGGGTTCATGTTTGTTTTTCTGTTTTACTACATAATGCATAGTGTATAATTGTTGCATGACTGCCTTTAGCCCGCACCATGTTCTCTTTTTTTGCCACATTTGGGCCCTCATTCCGAGTTGATCGCTCGCTAGCTGCTTTTAGCAGCAGTGCAAACGCTAAGCCGCCGCCCTCTGGGAGTGTATCTTAGCTTAGCAGAAGTGCGAACGAAACGTTAGCAGAATAGTGGTTAATTTTTTCCAACCAGTTTCTGAGTAGCTGCAGACCTACTCCTTCCTTGCGATCACTTCAGACTGTTTGGTTCCTGGTTTGACGTCACAAACACGCCCTGCGTTCGGCCAGCCACTCCCCCGTTTCCCCAGGCACGCCTGCGTTTTTGCCTGACACGCCTGCATTTTTTAGCACACTCCCGGGAAACAGTCAGTTACCACCCAGAAACACCCACTTCCTGTCAATCACTCACCGATCAGCAGAGCGACAGAAAAGCATCACTCGCCCTTGTGTAAAATTGCATAGTTTTGTGTGAAAGTACTTCGCGCGTGCGTACTGGGGCCCGTACGCATGCGCAGAAGTGCAGATTTTTAACCTGATCGCTGTGCTGCAAACAACGGCAGCTAGCGATCAACTCGGAAAGAGGGCCTTTATCCCATGTGGCAACTGCTTTTGCCCGATATACTAGGCTTTTTTTTACACTGGTATTCTTTCCTTTCTCTCCATTTTTGTTGTTTTTCCTTCTGTTTCATTCCGGAGCTACTTTCTCTCATTTAGGTTCTACTTTTTGAATTGCTTGTTTGCTGTCTGAATTTTAATTATGGTCAGTCTTTTCTTCCTAAATGCTAAAAGGCTAAACTCTCCTAAGAAAAGGCTCTTTTTTTTCATGCCCATAAGACAGATGTAGTAGCCTTGCAGGAAGCACACTTTTTCGGTCACTAATTCTACCATACTTGAAGACCATAGATATCCAGTTTATTATACAGACAATGGGCCATTCAAGAGAAAATGGGGCTTCATTCCCTTTCACTCTTTCTCTTAAAATTGCTGATATAAATGGGAGATATCTAATATTGGTGGGAACCCTTAATGACTTCTATATAGCTTTGGTTTCCCTGAATGCCCTCAACCCTTGTCAGATCCTTTTCTTAAGGATGGTCTGCTCTGAGAGTCAAAGAATTAGAAATCTTATTATAGCCGTATTATTTGTGTTGATTTGAATAATGTCCCTGACCTACGTATTGATTGATCAGTTGCTCTAGGTTGGGTCTCCACCCTAGGGATCTCAGTCCGGCAACAGTTTTTAAAAAGCTGCTTATTGATTTCAATCTATATGATATGTGGCGGGCCAAGAATTCTGAGGTAAGAGACTATACTTTATTTTCTAATGGTCATAATACTCACTCACGTAGAGTATACACCTTATTTTGGCTGACAAGTGGACCCTTCGGTTCACCCATACCATTAAAATTTACCTATCACTTGGTCGGGCCACTTTGGGTTTAGAACCCTTCCACATCTAAATCCCTTATACAACCCTGGCAGCTGTCTCCAGGAAAGAAATGTTCCCTGTCTAACAAGATGCTAGGTCGTTATCCTATCTCTGTGGAGTTGAGTAACAAGTGGGAAACCCTGCCACCAGTGGACTCACATGTAGCCCGTCTTGTGGTGTCATCTACTCTGCCTGTCACCACCGTCACCTCTTTGAAGGAACCGATGGATAAGCGCGTGGAGGGTTGCTTGAAGTCTATTTACACTCTTACAGGTGCTGGACATAGATCCACTATGGCAGCCTCTTGGGCTGCAAAAGGCATTGAAGCATGGGTTCAAGCAATTAAGAAAGCGCTACCTCTGAATTTTTCTGACACTGCCAGACAATATCTGACCTATATTACTACGTCCTCCCACTATATTCAAGAGACATCTTCTGATGCAGGCGTTATGGCGGCCAAGGCATCTACTACGTCTATCCTGGCTCACCGGATTCTGTGGTTAAGGTCCTGGCCGGTGGACCTGGACTCTAAGAAGACCTTGGAGGTACTCCCTTTTAATGGAGATATACTATTTGGAGATGATCTGAACAAGATTGTAACCGACTTGACATCGGCCAAGCCTGTGTTTCTCCCAAGTACTAATCCTTCGGTTCCGAAGGCTAAGAATACTACTTTTTGATCCTTTCAACCTACAGGTAAAGCAAAGGGTCAGGCGTAACCGAGACAGGCTCACACTTCCAAGTCCTCTAAGCCCAAACCTAAACGTTCTTCAGCCGCCCGTCAGCCTGCTTCCAAAACGGACAAGCCTGCTGCATGACGGGGCGGGCCTCCCCCTGGGGGACCTCATGGTGGGAGGCCGACTTCTGCGGTTCTTCGCGGTATGGTTAAAGACCACTTTAGACGCCTGGGTGCAGGAAGTGGTCTCTCATGGGTACGCAATCTCTTTGAAGAGACGTTCCCCTCGCCAGTTTTGCTCAACGGTTATCCCTTCGGATCCGTTAAAAGCACAAACTCTACATTTGGTTGTCCAATCCCTCCTGGATACAGGAGTGGTAGTGCAGGTGCATCTGTCTCAGAGAGGCAGGGGATACTATTCAACGCTGTTTCTAGTTCTGAAGCCGAATGGATCCTCCTGACCTATACTCAACTTTAAATCTTTGAAAAAATTTGTGAGGGTGTCCAAATTCCGTATGGAAACTCTGCGCTCTATTGTACTGGCTATGGAACTCAAGGACTATATGGTATCCTTGGATATACAGGATGCTTACCTACATATACCTATTGCTATGTCGCATCAACAATATCTTCAGTTTGCTATTGGCAACCTTCATTATCAGTTCCAAGCCTTGCCTTTCAGACTGACAATGGCTTCTCGGATCTTCACCAAGGTCATGGCGGTCATGACGGCCCTTCTCCGCCGTCAGGGAATCAGGATCCTGCCGTATCTGGACGACTTGTTGATCCTGGCGAACTCCCCAGAGGTTCTCCGTCATCTGTAACTGACGGTCCAATTCCTGCAAGCATATGGGTGGCTCATCAACTGGAAGAAATCCTCACTGGTCCCTGCTCAGAGCATGGTACACTCGGGGGCATTAATGGACACACACAACCAACATTTGTTCTTGTCTCCAGAGAAGGTCCTGAAACTTCTGGACAGAATCAGATACTTCCTCTCCCGCCAAAGAGTGTCGATACACTCGGTGATGCAAGTACTAGGCCTCATCGTGTTGGCTTTCAACATTGTAGAGTACACTCAATTTCATTCCTGCCCTCTGCAGAGGTTAATACTTTCCAAGTGGGATGGACTGCCTCACCGGATCAGGTCTCAAATAATCTCCTTGACACCAGAAGTTTGTCTGTCACTAAGTGTGTGGCTCAGAGACTGGTGTAGGAAAGAAGGGTTTGTGTTCTTGGAACACTGGGCGGACTTCTTAGTCAGGCACCATCTTTTTTATCGCGATGGATTGCACCTGAATGAGGAAGGGGCTGCGGCGCTGGGGGGAAGGATGGTTAGTAGGTTGGAGGAGCTTTTAAACTAGGAGCCGGGGGGTGGGGGGGTGGGGAGGGTATAGCTAGAGACTATGGGTCAAGCAGTGAGAATAGTAGGGATGGTGGTAGTAAGTTAAATGGGGGTGGAGAAGGGGGGCTGGGAAGTGCAACCGGTAAGGGCATTTACATGGGTTCTAATAAGGGTGTAAAGAAAGGTATTGCCAAAGCATTAACTAATAACAATTATGTGTCATCTTTACAGCCTATAGAAAATGATGTACGGGACATAAGGGAAAATACTTATGTCAGGGCGGTAAATTTAGACGGGAATATTGGGTTGATCAAAGAGAAATGTAAGGTGGGCAATACTAAGTACAGTGGGGTTGGAGCGGGAGCGAGAAGGACAGTCTGTATCAGTAACTCAAGGGATGCACTAGTAAAGGATAAGATATCTATAAAAAAACAAATGAATAAAGGAACAGCTAAATTAAAATATATGCTTGCAAACGCTAGAAGTCTAGCAGGTAAAATGGGGGAATTGGAATTGCTAGCATCAAAGGCTGAGTATGACATTATAGGTATTACGGAAACATGGTGGGACGACTCTCACGACTGGGTTGCAAACTTGGAGGGGTATTCTCTTTTCAGGAGGGACAGGGCAAGCAAAAGAGGAGGTGTGTATGTCTTTATGTTAAACCATCACTTAAACCATACTTAAAGGAAGTTATCTATGAGGAAACTGGTGATAATGTGGAGTCACTATGGGTTGAAATCTCAAGTGGGGGTATTGATGCAAAGAAACTAGTCATAGGCACGTGCTACAAACAGCCAGATATTAGCATACAGGAGGAAGAACAACTCTTGCAACAAATCGAAAAGGCTGCGGGATTGGGGGACACCCTTGTGATTGGGGATATTAATTACCCGGATATAAACTGGAGTAACGATTCATGTGCTAAAACGAGGGGCAATAGGTTCTTAAATATGTTAAAGGATCACTATTTATCTCAATTAGTCGAGGACCCAACTAGGGGTAAAACTACCTTGGATCTATTAATTACTAATAATGCGGATATTATATCAAAACACTAAAGTTGAGGAGACCTTGGGTAACAGTGACCACTATATGATCACATTCGACATGAGTTTCAGGAAACATAGCTACAGGGGTTCCACCAAAACCTTTCATTTTAGGAAGGCCAATTTCAGTATGCTGAGATGTGCACTTAACGACATAGAGTGGGAGATTTTGTTTAATAACAAGAATACTTCGGAAATGTGGGATGTTTTAAAGGGGTTGCTGGATAGCAATATTCATAAATTTATTTCATTGGGCAGTAAATGCAGGAATATTAAACTCAAGCCGATGTAGTTTAACAAGAAGGTTAAGGCAGAAATGGATAAAAAAAAAGCGGGCTTTCAAAGCATTTAAATCTAATGGAAAGGAAGAGTCTTTCAAGTATTACAAGGAATGTAATAAGAAAAGCAAAAAAAGCAATGAGAGCAGCTAAAATGGAAAATGAAAGCAAATTGCTATAGTGAGTAAAACCAATCCTAATTTTTTTTTAAATACATAAACGGTAAAAGGCTAAAAAAGGAGACTATAGGTCCATTAAAAGATGAATTTGGAGAATTGATAAATGATGACGAAATAAAAGCGGAAATACTGAACAATTTTTTCTCATCAGTATTCACCAGAGAAGAACTTTTGGTGGGAGTAGAGAATAACATTTGTAACATTAAAGATCCATGGTTAGAAACTTGTTTAAGTGAAGAAGTAATACGGGAGAGACTAAGTAAAATTAAGGTTAATAAATCACCTGGTCCGGATGGGCTTCACCCGAGGGTTCTTATGGAGCTTAGTTCACAACTAGCACGACCCCTATACTTGATTTTCAATAGATCAATTAGAACAGGCATGGAACCGAAGGATTGGCGTATAGCTGAGGTAGTGCCATTATTTAAAAAGGGATCCAAAAATCTTCCGGGTAACTACAGACCAGTTATATTGACGTCTATAGTGGGGAAAATATTGGAAGGAATTCTAAGGGACAGCATACAGGAGTATCTACAGACCACTACGATTATTAGCAAGAACCAGCATGGGTTTATGAGGGATAGGTCATGTCAGACTAACTTAATTAGGTTCTATGAGGAAGTGAGCAATAATCTTGATCAGGGAAAAGCAGTGGATGTAGTCTTCCTAGATTTTGCAAAAGCATTCGATACAGTGCCTCACAGAAGACTGATCATCAAATGAAAGGGGCTTGGCCTAGGAAAAACTATTTGCACATGGATAAGCAACTGGTTGGATAGCAGGGTACAACGAGTAGTGGTCAACGGGAAGTACTCAACCTGGTCCCCAGTAGTCAGCGGTATACCACAAGGCTCCGTACTCGGTCCACTACTGTTCAACATATTTATCAATGACCTAGAACAGTGATGGCTAACCTTGACACTCCAGCTGTTGATGAACTACACATCCCAGCATGCCCTGCAACAGTTTGAGCATGGCCAAATAGCAAAACTGTAGCAAGGCATGCTGGTATGTGTAGTTCAACAACAGCTGGAGTGTCAAGGTTAGCCATCACTGACCTAGAAATAGGCCCGGAAAGCACAGTGTCAATCTTTGCAGATGATACTAAACTGTGTAAGGTAATTAACTCGGAATTGGATGTGGAGTCCTTACAGAATGATCTATCTAAACTTGAATTCTGAGTGTCTAAATGGAAAAAGGTTCAATACAGACAAATGCAAGGTTATGCATTTCGGGACTAAAAACAAACTTGCTGCCTACATACTAAATGGGGAACGACTAGGTAAAACAGATTTGGAAAAGGATTTGGGGGTACTCATTGATAATAGGCTTAATAACCATACACAATGTCAAAGCGCAGTAATGAAAGCAAGTAAGGTGCTACCGTGCATAAAACGGGAAATTGAGTCAAGGGACTGGGATGTAATCCTGCCGCTGTATAAAGCATTGGTACGTCCGCACCTGGAATATTGTGTTCAGTTTTGGGCACCACTGTATAAAAAAGATATCGGTGAACTCGAAAGGGTCCAAAGGCGAGCTACTAAATTGATTAAAGGCCTAGAGGGACTGGATTATGAGGAATGGCTTAATAGGTTGCATATGTATACACTAGAAAAGAGGCGTCTAAGAGGGGATATTATTAATATCTTCAAATATGTAAAGGGGCATTACAAAGAGATATCAGAGGAATTATTTATTAAAAGAACACAGTTTAGGACACGTGGGCACTCACTGCAGCTGGAGGAGAGAAAGTCTTGAACGCGACGGAGGAAAGGGTTCTTCACTGTTTGGGCAATTAGGATGTGGAATTCCCTGCCAGGGAAGGTGGTAATGGCAGACTCTGTAAA
Source organism: Pseudophryne corroboree (assembly GCF_028390025.1). NCBI lineage: Eukaryota > Metazoa > Chordata > Amphibia > Anura > Myobatrachidae > Pseudophryne > Pseudophryne corroboree. The sequence goes on along the minus strand of NC_086452.1, from coordinate 114,377,610 downwards.
TGGATTTAAAAAAGGAATGGATACATTTCTGAATGAAAATGATATCCAAGGTTATAATATTTAAAATATCAAAATGGTTAATCCGGGGGTTATATGAGTTATAGTAGTTAACTAGTCATAAAACATTACTCAACGGGTATGAAGATTCATCACAACTTAATACAGGTTGAACACGATGGGCAAATTGCCTCTTTTCAACCTTAATTACTATGTTACTATGAGTTGGTGGCTGCATGACCAACAATTGAGCAAGGGTCGTCCTTTCTGGATCTCCAACTGGGTCCTCTTAACGATGGATGCAAGTCTGCAGGGTTGGGGTGTGGTGTTGGAGCAACACTCTCTCCAGGGTCGGTGGACCAGGTAGGAGTCTCTCCTCCCGATAAACATTCTGGAATTGCGGGCAGTGTTCAATGCATTGACACTGGCCCTGCCTTTCATACAGAACAGGCCTGTTCAAGTACAATCAAACAACTCCACCACAGTGGCGTACATAAATCATCAAGGCAGCACTTGAAGCCGCATGGCAATGATGGAAGTGTAAAAAATTCTTTGATAGGCAGAACGCCATCTGCCAGCAATATCAGCAGTGTTCATTCCATGGGTCCTCAACTGGGAAGCGGACTTCCTCAGTCATCAGTACGCCGGGGAGTGGAGTCTTCAACCGGAGGTCTTCCAACTCCTTCTGGACAAGTGGGGTCTACCAGATGTAGACCTGGTGGTGTCTCGACACACTCACAAGGTTCCGGTCTTCGGAGCAAGGACAAGGGATCCTCAAGCAGCATTCGTGGACGCACTGGCAATTCCATGGAACTTTCAGCTGCCATACGTGTTCCCTCCAGTGTCACTCCTGCCCAGGTTACTATGGAAGTTCAATCAAGAATGGGGAATACTGCTTCTAGTCACTCCAGCATTGGTTCTCATACCTGCAGGGTCTCTCGATCAAGCATCCTCTTCTACTTCCCCTCGCCCATACTGCCTCATTCAGGGCCCTTGTGTTTACTAGTACCTGGCAAGATTGGCTTTGACGACGTGGAAGCTTTACTCCTGAGGGCCAAAGGATTTTCTGAGGCAGTTATTCAAACTATGTTGAAGGCCCGCAAACCGGCTTATGCACAAATTTATTATAGGGTCTGGAATTCTTACCTCACCTGGTGTGCTGCTAAGAATTATGATGCATACAAGTTTAGTACTTCCAGACTTTTGGATTTTTTGCAACAAGGCCTGGATTTAGGACTTCGCCTGGACTCCCTCAAGGTTCACATTTCTGCCTTGTCGGTGTGGTTCCATCGAAAAAAAAATTCTATTCCTGACATTCATACATTCACTCAGGGCGTACTATGGATTCAGCCTCCCTATGTCCCTCCTGTGGCTCCATGGGATCTGTCTGTTGTTCTTAATGCCCTTCAGGAGTCTCCGTTTGAACCTCTTGAGTCTGTGGACCTTAAATACCTTATGCTTAAGGTAATTTTTCTATTGGCTATTGCCTCTGCTAGGAGGGTATCAGACTTAGGCGCTTTGTCCTGTCGTCCACCTTTTCTGATTTTTCGCCGTGACCGGGCAGTTCTTAGAACTCGCCCTGGTTATCTACCTAAGGTGGTATCATCTTTCCACTTTAACCAAGAGATTGTGGTTCCGGCCTTTATCTCTCCTGGTTTGTCATCCAAAGAGCAGTCTTTGGATGTGTTACAGGCTCTCCATATATATGTAGAAAGGACTGCCTCTATCAGGAGGTCAGATCTCTTTTTGTATTTTTTGGCTTTCACAAATGTGGCTGGCCTGCGAATAAGCAGACCTTGGCCAGATGGATTAGAATGGTGATTGCACAAGCTTATGTGCAGGCGGGACTCCCAGCTCCCGATGCTATCAAGGCCCATTCTACTCAGTCTGTTGGACCTTCTTGGGCGGCCAGCTGTGGCGTGTCCGCTGAACAATTGTGCAAGGCGGCTACGTGGTGCTCAGTGAACACGTTAATCAGGTTCTATGCCTTTGATGCTTCCGCCACCCAGCATGCTTCCTTTGGACGCCAGGTTCTTGTGCCCGCTACAGTGCGTCCCCTCCCATGAGGAACTGCTTTAGGACATCCCCGATGTTATTCTCTGTGGAATACCAGTGTACCCCGCTGCAGAAAAGGAGATTTATGGTAAGACTTACTATTGTTAAATCTCTTTCTGCGAAGTACACTGGTTTCCACAGGGCGTCCACCCTGACGCACTTAGCTTCATTGGGTTTGTATGGCATTAGCCGCTAGTCCCTTCTCCTGTCGTGAGAATGTGGGTCTATGTGACTAACATCTACCGTCTCTTTAACCTGCTTTGGACTGGTTAACAAATGTGCCTAGAGGCAGGGCTATAGAGGAGGCAGTGCAGTGCATCCTGGGAACAGTCAAAACTTTAGCCTGTTGGTACCTCGGATCAAGATCCAACTCTACACCCCGATGTTATTCCCTGTGGAAACCAGTGTACCTCGCAGAAAGAGATTTAACAATGGTAAGTCTTACCAAAAATCTCCTTTTTCATAATAAGTTGTAGTTCTTTTTTTGATATATCTCCAGATATTTGCTCCCTTGTATCTATCTTGTTACCATTCCCCCCACTTTTTTCTTTCTTCTCTGTACACCTCCCCCCCATCCCCCGCATTTTTGTTTATGCAAAACTCTTAATAAAAATGATTGATGTTAAAACAAAATTAACTTGTGTATAGGAACTGAGTTATATTATAAACTGTAAATGTTCAGGTAAAGGGTCAGAAGAAAATGAATTTAGGGGCTTCTTGTGGTATGTATGTATGTATATATATATATATAGACACTTCTATTATTGCAGCTTTGGACTCTGCAGAGTAGTAGAATGGGAATAATCCTGTGAGCAGGCTGATGATCAAACTGTGGTCACAGTATCACAGTTACATACTGTTTTTTTTACTTAAAAATAGCACCCCTGGGAGAACAACATAGAAAAAAATGCCCATATGGCAGGACAAAGTCAGAGTTTTATAGATGCCTTGCCAGTCAAATGTACTGTGTCTGATTCTGAGTTGGACACAGAGTGACAGCGTTTATGCGATGCGGCAGAAGCCAGATTTACTACCATATGCTAATGTGAGTTCCCAAAGGGCAAATGTGTAGATCCATGCAGAACTCCAGTACTATTGGGGTGAGACTCCTAGAGCCCTCAAGAGGCATTTCACCATTAACAACCCCCCCGCTGTTCGCTTAGTGCTTGTTGCACACACTGGTACTTAGAGGGCCCCCTGGACTTAATTCCTCCAGAAGTAGGAAATCGCCCTATAGACTGAAGACCCTGGATAGCACTGAATTATGGCTTTAAAAGAGATGATATGGCAGTGCCTTGATAACAAAGAAATAAACAAAGTCTCTGTGGAAACTGCAGAGACTACATTGATTCCACCGTACCCGAAGTAGCGAGGACAAAATGTAGACAGGCATAGATAGACCAGTACTTCAGGAATGGCTACAAATCAGTTATGTAGGGAAATAGCCATCAAGCCAGATATACAGGAATAACAACCGCTTGGCCTTGCAGGATGTTAGCAAACAACCAGGGTGTGCAAGAATGATAGTAGCTTAACCTTGGGAGATATTAGCAGGCAGACCTGATGGGCATGAAATGGCCTTAGCTTGGGTTTGCAGGTTGTTCACAGAAAGTCTAGGTGTGCAGCAATGGTTATAGCTTGGCCTTGCAGGGTGTTAGCAGAAAGTTCAGGTGTGCAGCAATGGCTATAGCTTGGCATTGCAGAATGTCAGCAGACAAACCAGGGTTTTCGGGAATAGCTGTGGCAGACAGGTAGAACCAGGGAGATCCAGAGTTCAATGCAGAGTGACTAGGGCTCCTGTGGAAACTGAGGACTACAACCAGAAGGGAGTACTAGAGCTAACTGCAATTTTTAACGGTGAAAGAAACCAATGCAAGCCAGCTTCCTTGATTGCAGACTAAATTGCAGCTGAGCTGCACACACACACTGAGAGCTTGATTACAGGCTGACTGCAGCTGAATGCCTCCACAATACTGACAGCTTCATTGCTGCCTATTAACAGCCGGCACTAGTAACTCAGACATCCTGGCAGCAGACTGTAGTAGTAAACTAGTCACCCGCCTAGGGCCCTGCAGGTTCCAGTAGGCCTGTGGCTGGGCCCCACTAAATCCGGCCCATCCATAATCAATCACAAAGGCTGGCTTCTACTTAAATGTTTTACAGAGACTCAGTAATAGTGCTCAGACCAGTATTAATATCACTACTGCCATTACTGTGCCTCTGTAAAACATTCCCAGAGGAGCTCTGCAGGACCACTACATGACATCATGACACAGTGAGATAATGCAGCTGGACATTAAATAAACCCTCCTCACAACTTCCATTTGGAGAGTTTCTAGGGATGGGTGCACCTTTTATAATGTCTTCTACAGTATATTGCTTGTTGTTATAAATGCAACTGAGGTTCTTTGCAGGACTGTATGAATGCAACTGAGGTTCTTCGCAGGAGTTGAGGTTGTAGATTGTCTTCTGGGCAGTGACCCCTGTACACCCCTGGTTAAGACTTATAGGGGCAGATGTATTAACCTGGAGAAGGCATAAGGAAGTGATAAACCAGTGATATGTGCAAAGTGATAAAGGCACAAGCCAATCAGCTCCAATATGTAAATTAACAGTTAGGATCTGATTGGCTGCTGCCTTTATCACTTTGCACATATCACTGGTTTATCACTTCCTTATGCCTTCTCCAGGTTAATACATCTGCCCCATTGAATGCGCAAGCAGGTCTTTTTGCCTATAAGAGCTGCTTTTCTCATAAGGCTTTCTGCACCTACCGGCCGGGATGCCCACTAGGACTTATGCCAATGGCGGTAGTATGAGCTCAACCCTCGAGTGACCTGAATCAATGCCGGAAGAAAAGACAACAAAGATAAGACCAAGAAGACAAGAAGAACGAGACAAGAGAACTGTGAATTAATAACAAAGAATATTAATAGGGTAAAGATACTAATGAGATACCTGGGTATTGAGAGATACAGAAAAAATGGTGCACCAATGGTAATAGCAGGAAGATGTAGTTTGGAGAGATGGCAATAACCAACTAACAGACAGGGTAATCTAATTAAAGAGACAGGCAAGGAACATAAATCAACTGGTACATAAACTACAAGGAATGCTCTGACACCAGCAGTAGTTGCTACTGGCAATAACAGAAGTGCATGACAATAGAGTTCAGACAGGGAAAGCAGAACAGATACACTAAACACATACAGAATGGTCCAGGCCAGTGAATGTTACTCCTGGCAATCGCAGTAACCTACACAAAGGAACAATACTACTGCTAGGAGATGCTTAGACAAGGACAGACAGAGAAAGACTGAGACCAAGAATTGGTCTGAGGACATACTAATAGGGCTGTGACTATGTCCACGGTTAAAGAGGCCTGAAAGAAAGGCTGTAGTCGAATGGCACTGTGGTAATAGAGACAAATGTGATGGTTATGTGTGAATCAGCTGTATGCAAATAAAATGATAATGGATAGCAAGCAGAAAGACCAAAGATACGGATAAGACACAGAAACAAGTATTGTGTGGAACAATCCATACTGCAGCTGATGCTAAGGCAGTCAGGAAGTGAACCAGACAGGACTGGGTCTTGCAAGGATGCTTTAGCACAAGAGCTCACAGGACTGACAGCTTCTCACAAGAAGCAGGAACTACTGTACGAGAACTCCTACAAACAGTACATGAAACAGGGACACAAACAATGGATGGATTGCAGGGACAAATAAGCAAGGATTCTGCAGAGCTGTAGCTATGAAAGAATTGAAGCAGTGTTCCAACAGGACTGGGACTTGACACAGAGGGACCCAGCTCTGTGACCAGCAAACAGTGCAAGGCAGGTTCAGGAGATTAATTAAATAGGAGCCAGTCGACAGCCTCCTCCAGCCAAGCCTCCAAAAATCAATAAACCCATGCAGCTGCTACAGCAATTAAGCAGACAGAACAGAGCTGCAGCAGCACATGTAACAATTGCAAGCTCAGTCTCTGGCTCCCCCAGAATAAGCATGAGGAACTTTTACAAATTTCCCCCTTGTGTCAGCTTTCCCACATTACCCCAGAAGCTGTCAAAATGAATTACTCATGTTATTGGGATCTCTACCAATGTGCTGTAATGTGTTGGCTATCTCTATTTGGTTTATGATCTATCTATGTAACATAATGAGTATCCGTCTAAGATAAATTTATATTAGGAACCATGGGGGGGTCATTCCGAGTTGTTTGCTCGGTAAATTTCATCGCATCGCAGCGATTTTCCGCTTAGTGCGCATGCGCAATGTTCGCACTGCGACTGCGCCAAGTAAATGTGCTATGAAGTTAGGTATTTTACTCACGGCTTTTTCTTCGTTCAGGCGATCGTAATGTGATTGACACGAAGTAGGTGTTTCTGGGCGGAAACAGGCCGTTTTATGGGCGTGTGGGAAAAAACGCTACAGTTTCTGGGAAAAACGCGGGAGTGGCTGGAGAAACGGAGGAGTGGCTGGGCGAATGCTGGGTGTGTTTGTGACGTCAAACCAGGAACGACAAGCTCTGAACTGATCGCAGATGCCGAGTAAGTCTCGAGTTACTCAGAAACTGCACAGAGATGTCTTATCGCAATATTGCGAATCTTTCGTTCGCAATTTTAAGAAGCTAAGATTCACTCCCAGTAGGCGGCGGCTTAGCGTGTGCAAAGCTGCTAAAAGCAGCTTGCGAGCGAACAACTCGGAATGACCCCCCATGTTGGTGTTAATTATTGGGCATCTTTACTAGAGATGAGCAGGTTCGGTTCACCGAATACGGAACCCCCCAAACTTCACGTGGTTTACACGGGTCCGAGGCAGCCTCGGTTCTTCCCGCCTTACACGCAAAACCCGAACGGGGAAAACGTCATCATCCCGCTGTCGGATTCTCACGAGATTTGGATTCCATATAAAGAGCCACGCGTCGCCGCCATTTTCACTCGTGCATTGTAGATTGAGCGGAGAGGACGTGGCTACGTTCTCTGCCTGAAAAGCCCATTATCAGCTAATATCAGCTCAATATCTGTGCTCTGTATCAGTGCTGCATTGTGGTGACCAGTATATAATACTGCAGTACAATAGTCCATTGCTGTATCTTGCTGCTCCGTGTCAGTTCTAGTATCCTCATCAGTGCTCAATATCTGTGCTCAGTATCAGTGCTGCATTGTGGTGACCAGTATATAATACTGCAGTACAATAGTCCATTGCTGTATCTTGCTGCTCCGTGTCAGTTCTAGTATCCTCATCAGTGCTCAATATCTGTGCTCAGTATCAGTGCTGCATTGTGGTGACCAGTATATAATACTGCAGTACAATAGTCCATTGCTGTATCTTGCTGCTCTGTGTCAGTTCTAGTATCCTCATCAGTGCTCAATATCTGTGCTCAGTATCAGTGCTGCATTGTGGTGACCAGTATATAATACTGCAGTACAATAGTCCATTGCTGTATCTTGCTGCTCTGTGTCAGTTCTAGTATCCTCATCAGTGCTCAATATCTGTGCTCAGTATCAGTGCTGCATTGTGGTGACCAGTATATAATACTGCAGTACAATAGTCCATTGCTGTAGCTTGCTGCTCTGTGTCAGTTCTAGTATCCTCATCAGTGCTCAATATCTGTGCTCAGTATCAGTGCTGCATTGTGGTGACCAGTTTATAATACTGCAGTACAATAGTCCATTGCTGTATCTTGCTGCTCCGTGTCAGTTCTAGTATCCACATCAGTGCTCAATATCTGTGCTCAGTATCAGTGCTGCATTGTGGTGACCAGTATATAATACTGCTGTACAATAGTCCATTGCCGTATCTTGCTGCTCCGTGTCAGTTCTAGTATCCTCATCAGTGCTCAGTATCTCTACTCATTGTCTTGTGCTGCATTGTGGTGACTAAAAGTCCAGTGTCTTGTGCTGCATCTTGCTGCTGTTAGGGTGCTGTTGTAGTGTCCTGTCACTGTGCATAGGTCATCATCATTCCAGTCACAGTGGTATCTGGTATCTATCTAGTGGTATCTAATTCCAGACATTACTGCTTTCTAATTCCAGATATATTACTGGCATATAATTCCACACATTAAAAAATGGAGAGCAAAAATGTGGAGGGTAAAATAGGGAAAGATCAAGATCCACTTCCACCTAGTGCTGAAGCTGCTGCCACTAGTCATTTATTATTATTAATATTATCCTTTATTTATATGGCGCCACAAGGGTTCCGCAGCGCCCAATTATACATAAACAAATAATCAGACAGGAAAACAGCAACTTACAGTTGACGACAATATAGGACAAGTACAGGGTAAATAAACATAGCTACATCAGCAGATGACACTGGAATAAGTATCAGGTAGCAGAAGACTGCTGGATTTGGTGCAGCTGAAGATTATTAAAGTAAGAAAAGGGTAAGCACATGAGGGAAGAGGGCCCTGCTCGTGAGAGCTTACATTCTAAAGGGGAGGGGTAGACAGACAGGGGTGAGACAGATGGGGTACATAGAGAGCGTGGAACAGAGGTTTAGGATGAGATTTGGCTGGGTTTGGTGAAGAAGTGGGTCTTGAGAGTTCGTTTGAAGTTTTGTAGAGAGGTGGAGAGTCTGAGGGGGAGAGGTAGGGAATTCCAGAGAAGTGTTGCAGCACATGAAAAATCTTGGAGGTAGGAGTGGGAGGAAGTAATCCGTAGGCAGGAGAGTCGGCGAGCATTAGCAGAGCGAAGAGGACGGGTGGGAGTGTAAAGCGAGATAAGATCAGAGATGTAGATGGGAGAGGAGTGGGTGAGGGCTTTGTAAGCAAGTGTGAGAAGCTTGAAATGGATTCTGAAAGGGAAGGGGAGCCAGTGAAGGTCTAGTAAGAGAGGAGAGGTGGACGTAGTGCGTTTGGTGAGGAAAATGAGCCGGGCAGCAGCATTGAGGATAGATTGGAGTGGAGAGAGGTATTTGTCAGGAATGCCAGTCAGGAGGAGATTACAGTAGTCCAGTCTGGAGATGACCAGTGAGTGGATAAGAGTCTTAGTAGCATCCTGGGTCAGAAAGGGTCTGATCCTGGAAATATTTTTTTTAGATGAAAACGGCAGGTTTGTGAGAGGTGCTGAATGTGTGGTTTGAAGGAGAGGGAGAAGTCAAGGATTACTCCAAGACAGCGCACTTGGGGGGTAGAGGAGATAGTAGTGCCATCAATAGATAATGAGATTGTAAGAGGTGAGGTTATGCGGGAGGGAGGGAAGATGATCAGCTCGGTCTTAGACATGTTAAGTTTAAGAAAGCGCTGGGACATCCAGGAAGAGATAGCAGAGAGACAGTTGGAGATACGAGTGAGGAGAGCAGGGGAGAGGTCTGGAGAGGAAAGATAGATTTGAGTGTCATCAGCATAGAGATGATATTGGAAACCAAAAGAACTAATGAGCTTACCTAGTGAGGACGTATAGAGAGAGAAGAGAAGAGGACCACGGACAGAACCTTGGGGTACCCCTACAGTTAGTGGAAGTGAGGGGGAGGTGGAGTCATGAGAGGAGACAGAGAATGAACGGTCAGAAAGGTAGGACGACAACCAAGAGAGGGCAGTGTCAAGCAGACCAATGGAGTGAAGGATTTGCAGTAGGAGAGGATGGTCCACAGTGTCAAAAGCAGCAGAGAGATCAAGTAGAATAAGTAGAGAGTAGTGTCCCTTAGATTTAGCAGCATGGAGGTCATTGCATACTTTTGTAAGGGCAGTTTCAGTGGAGTGGAGAGGACGGAAGCCAGACTGGAATGGGTCAAGCAGTGAGTGTGAGGAAAGAAAGGAAGTAAGGCAGTTGTAGACAATACGCTCAAGGAGTTTGGAGGCAAAAGGGAGGAGAGAGATGGGTCGGTAGTTGGAGAGAGTGTTTGGATCAAGGGTAGGTTTTTTAAGAATAGGAGAGATGAGTGCGTGCTTGAAGGCAGAGGGGACAGTGCCTGATGAGAGGGAGAGATTGAGAAGGTGGGAAAGATGGGAACAAGCAGAAGAAGAGAGGTAGCAGAGGAGGCGGGGGGGGGGGGATAGGGTCAAGTGGGGAGGTGGTGAGGGGACAGGAATGAATGAGGGCCATGACTTCCTCTCCAGATGCATGGGAGAAAGATGACAGAGTATGTGCGAGGGATGGGGAGGGTTGGTAAGGGATGGGAGAAGGCTGGTTACTGATGGTCTGGTGGGATGTGATGTCCTGACGTATGGAGTCAATTTTGGATGTGAAGTAAGTGGCAAAGTCAAGAGCAGAGAGTGAGGAAGGGAGACGAGGTGGAGGTGGGCAGATGAGTGAGTTGAGAGTGGCAAAGAGGCGCCGGGGTTTGGAAGACTGGGAGGAGATGAGGTTCTTGAAGTATGACTGTTTAGCAAGAGAAAGGGCAGCACTGAAGGATGAGAGCATAAGTTTGAAATGGAGGAAGTCTGCCTTAGAGCGTGATTTCCTCCAGTGTCGCTCAGCAGTACGTGAGCATTTTTGCAGATATCTGGTGCATTTGGTATGCCAGGGTTGAGGTGTTAATTTGCGAGGGTGAATAGTGGTTGGTGGAGCAACAGAGTCAAGATCAGAAGTAAGGGAAGCATTGTATGTGGAAGTGGCTTGTTCAGGGCATGAGAGAGAGAGAATAGGAGAGAGTAGTGAGTCAAACAGGGAGGAAAGGAATGTGGTGTAAATAGCTTCAATGTTACGCTTAGTGATGGTAGCCTTAGGAGGTAGAGATGGGGAAGTCGAGAGAGATAGGTTAAAGGAGAGCAGGTGGTGGTCAGAGAGGGGAAATGGGGAGTTGGAAAAATCAGAAATATCACAGCGGTGAGTGAAGACCAGATCCAGTGAGCTCCCATTCACATGGGAGAGTGAGGAGGTCCACTGGGAGAGACCAAGTGAAGAGGTGAGGTTAAGGAGTTTAGAGGCAGGGGATTGTGTGGGGATGTCAATAGGGATGTTGAAATCGCCTAGGATAATGGTGGGAATGTCAGAAGAGAGGAAGTGAGGAAGCCAGGAAGCAAAGTTGTCGATGAATTTGGAAGCAGTGCCAGGGGGGCGGTAAATGACAGCTACTCTAAGATGGACTGGTTGGAAGAGGCGTATGGCGTGGACCTCAAATGTAGAGAATATAAGGGATGGTTCTGGTGGTATGAGTTGGTAGGAGTAACTAGAAGGTAAAAGGACCCCAACACCACCCCCATGGCGACCCCCAGGTCATGGGGTGTGTGAATGTGAGGCCCCCAGCAGAGAGAGCAGCAGCAGAAGTAGTGTCAGAGGGCGTAATCCAAGTTTCAGTAATGGCTAGTAGGTGGAGGGAGTTGGAAATGAAAAGGTCATGAGTGGGGCCAGTTTGTTACAAACAGATCTGGCATTCCAGAGGGCACAGGATTGGGGGTAGTGGGAGAGATGTGAATGAGATTTTCCGGGTTGCTGTAGCGATGAGGTGGGATTAACTTTGAGGGCAGGGATGATGAGAGAGTAGAGATGGTACGGGTGCCTGAGCTAGGAGGGGAAACTGCAGGAGGTGGGCAGGGAGGGAGGTCAGTGTGATGTGGATGGGGGTGTGGGGAGGTGACAGGGAAGGGAGAGAGGGAGCAGGGCTGAGTTGTGGGGTAGCAGGACCATGGGGCAGAGGTGAATGAAAGTGGGGTAACAGGAAAGGTGGGGGAAGGAAACAGAGGGATGGAGGGGAGACAGAGGAGGGGAGAGAGGAGGAGGTGTAGGAGACTAGGGGGGAAGGATAAAGATACATTATTAGGTAGACACTGAGTGATGTGGGGAGTATAAGAAAGCCTTGACATAGTGTTAAGTAGGTAAATAGGTTGAGGGAAAGTGGAAGTAGGAGAGGAGAATGTAAGGGAATCCGAGCAGAAGAATTGCAGAAATGCATGTGAGAAAAGCAGTGTAGGCTCAAGGGGTGTAGATTTAGTATGAAATGAGTCAAAAGCGTAGATAAAGTGGGTGCAGAAATGTATTTGGAGTGTAAGAAATGAAAGGATTGTGAGAGGTTTAAGAAGCAATGGTAATTATGTTAGATTTTTTCAGTGTTTGCAGGTAAAATTGCATTGGTGCAGCTGTGCTTAAAAAACAAAATTACGATGAAAAGACGATGAAATGCCATCAACGTTGTCTGCCAAGGCCGATACCCAATGTCATAGTAGAGAGCATGTAAAATCCAAAAAACAAAAGTTCAGTAAAATGACGCAAAAATCTAAATTAAAAGCATCTGAGGAGAAACGTAAACTTGCCAATATGCCATTTACGACACAGAGTGGCAAGGAACGGCTTAGACCCTCTCTTATGTTCCTCATGACTAGTGGTTCAGCTTCACATGATGATGGAAGCACTCATCCTCCTGCTAGAAAAATTAAAAGAGTTAAGCTGGCAAAAGCACAGCAAAGAACTAAATCACAAATCCCCAAGGAGAGTCCAATTGTGTCGGTTGCGATGCCTGACCTTCCCAACACTGGATGGGAAGAGGTGGCTCCTTCCACAATTTGCACGCCCCCCGCAAGTGCTGGAAGGAGCACCCACAGTCCAGTTCCTGTTAGTCAAATTGAAGATGTCACTGTTGAAGTACACCAGGATGAGGATATGGGTGTTGCTGGCGATGAGGAAATTGACAAGGAGGATTCTGATGGTGATGTGGTTTGTTTAAGTCAGGCACTCGGGGAGACACCTGTTGTCCGTGGAATGAATAAGGCCATTGACATGCCTGGTCAAAATACCAAAAACAATCACCTCTTCGGTGTGGAATTATTTCAACAGAAATGCGGAAAAACTGGTGTCAAGCCATGTTTTGCCTTTATCAAGCTGTAATAAGTAAGGGTAAGGACGTTAACCACCTAGGAACATCCTCCCTTATACGTCACCTGGAGCGCATTCATCAGAAGTCATTGAGAAGTTCAAAAACTTTGGGTGACAGCGGAAGCAGTCCACTGACAGCTAAATCCCTTCTTCCTCTTGTACCTAAGCTCCTGCAAACCACACCACCAACTCCCTCAGTGTCAATTTCCTCCTTAGACAGGAACGCCAATAGTCCTGCAGGCCATGTCACTGGCAAGTTTGACGAGTCCTCTCCTAACTGGGATTCCTTCGATGGATCCTTGAGTGGAACGCCTACTGCTGCTGGCGCTGCTGTTGTTGCTGCTGGGAGTCGATTGTCATTCCAGAGGGGAAGTCGGAAGACCATTTGTACTACTTCCAGTAAGCAATTGACTGTCCAACAGTCCTTTGCGAGGAAGATAAAATATCACAGCAGCCATCCTGTAACTCAGGCATTGATAACTATGTTGGTGTTAGACGAGCGTCCGGCGTCCGCCGTTAGTTCACAGGGACTTAAAGAATTGCTTGAGGTAGTGTGTCCCCGCTACCAAATACCACCTAGATTCCACTTCTCTAGTCAGGCGATACCGAGAATGTACACAGACGTCAGAAAAAGAGTCACCGGTGTCCTAAAAAATGCAGTTGTACTCACTGTCCACTTAACCACGGACATGTGGGTGGTGGAGCAGGGCAGACTAAGGACTATATGACTGTGACAGCCCACTGGGTAGATGTATTGCCTCCCGCAGCAACAACAGCAGCGGCGGCACCTGTAGCAGCATCTCGCAAATGCCAACTCGTTCCTAGGCAGGCTACACTTTGTATCACCGCTTTCCATAAGAGGCACACAGCTGACAACCTCTTACGGAAACTGAGGAACATCATCGCAGATTGGCTTACCCCAATTGGACTCTCCTGGGGATTTGTGACATCGGACAACGCCACCAATATTGTGCGTGCATTACATGTGGGCAAATTCCAGCACATCCCATATTTTGTACATACAATGAATTTGGTGGTGCAGAGTTTTTTTAAAAACGACAGGGGCATGCAAGAGATGCTGTCGGCGGGCCGAAGAATTGCGGGCCACTTTCGGCATTTAGTTACCGTGTGCCGAAGACTGGAGCACGAGCGAACACTCCTGAACATGCCCTGCCATCATCTGAAGCAAGAGGTGGTAACGAGGTGGAATTCAACCCTCTATATGCTTCAGAGGATGGAGGAGCAGCAAAAGGCCATTCAAGCCTATACATATGCCTACGATATAGGCAAAGGAGGGGGAATGCACCTGACTCAAGCGCAGTGGAGAATGATTTCAACGTTGTGCAAGGTTCTGCAACCGTTTGAACTTGCCACACGTGAAGTCTGACAGACACTGCCAGCCTAAGTCAGGTCATTCCCCTCATCAGGCTTTTGCAGAAGCAGCTGGAGAGATTGAAGGAGGAGCTAAAACAGAGCGATTCCGCTAGGTATGTGGGACTTGTGGATGGAGCCCTTAATTCGCTTAACAAGGATTCACGGGTGGTCAATCTGTTGAAATCAGAGCACTACATTTTGGCCACCGTGCTCGATCCTAAGTTTTAAGCCTACGTTGTATCTCTCTTTCCGGCAGACACAAGTCAGCAGATGTTCAAAGACCTGCTGGTGAGACAATTGTCAAGTCAAGTGGAACATGACCCGCCAACAGCTCCTCCTTCATTTTCTCACGCCACTGGAGCTGCCAGGTAAAGGATAACATTTCCAAAACCACCCGCTGGCGGTGATGCAGGGCAGTCAGGAGCGATAGCTGACATCTGGTCCGGACTGAAGGACCTGCCAACGATTACTGACATGTCGTGTACTGTCACTGCATATGATTCTGTCACCATTGAAAGAATGGTGGAGGATTATATGAGTGACAGCATCACTGTAGGCATGTCAGACAGTCCGTACGTATACTGGCAGGAAAAAGAGGCAATTTGGAGGCCCTTGCACAAACTGGCTTTATTTTACCTAAGTTGCCCCCCCTCCAGTGTGTACTCCGAAAGAGTGTTTAGTGCAGCCGGTAACCTTGTCAGCGATCGGCATAGGCGGTTACTTCCAGAAAATGTGGAGAAGATGATTTTCATCAATATGAATTATAATCAATTCCTCCGTGGAGACATTTACCAGCAATTGCCTCCAGAAAGTACACAGGGACCTGTGATGGTTGATTCCAGTAGGGACGAATTAATACTCTGTGAGGAGGGGGATGTACACAGTGAAAAGGGTGAGGAATCGGACGATGATGAGGAGGTGGACATCCTGCCTCTGTAGAGCCAGTTTGTGCAAGGAGAAATTGATTGCTTCGTTTTTGGTGGGGGCCCAAACCAACCAGTCATTTCAGCCACAGTCGTGTGGCAGACCCTGTCGCTGAAATGATGGGTTTGTTAAAGTGTGCATGTTCTGTTTATACAACATAAGGGTGCGTGGGAGGGTCTAAGGACAATTCCATCTTGCACCTCTTTTTTTTTTTATTTATCTTTGTATCATGTGCTGTTTGGGGACTATTTTTTTAAGTGCCATCCTGTCTGATACTGCAGTGCCACTCCTAGATGGGCCAGGTGTTTGTGTCGGCTACTTGGGTCGCTTAGCTTAGCCATCCAGCGACCTTGGTGCACCTCTTTTTTTCTTTGCATCATGTGCTGTTTGGGAACTATTTTTTTAAGTGCCATCCTGTCTGACACTGCAGTGCCACTCCTAGATGGGCCAGGTGTTTGTGCAGGCCACTTGGGTCGCTTAGCTTAGTCCTCCAGCGACCTCGGTGCAAATTTTAGGACTAAAAATAATATTGTTCAGTGTTCAGTGTTCAGAATAGACTGGAAATTAGTGATGTGCACCTGAAATTTTTCGGGTTTTGTGTTTTGGTTTTGGGTTCGGTTCCGCGGCCGTGTTTTGGGTTCGAACGCGTTTTGGCAAAACCTCACCGAATTTTTTTTGTCGGATTCGAGTGTGTTTTGGATTCGGGTGTTTTTTTCAAAAAACCCTAAAAAACAGCTTAAATCATTGAATTTGGGGGTAATTTTGATCCCATAGTATTATTAACCTCAATAACCATAATTTACACTCATTTCCAGTCTATTCTGAACACCTCACACCTGACAATATTATTTTTAGTCCTAAAATTTGCACCGAGGTCGCTGGATGGCTAAGCTAAGCGACCCTAGTGGCCGACACAAACACCTGGCCCATCTAGGAGTGGCACTGCAGTGTCAGGCAGGATGGCCCTTCCAAAAAATACTCCCCAAACAGCACATGATGCAAAGAAAAAAAGAGGGGCAATGAGGTAGCTGTGTGAGTAAGCTAAGCGACCCTAGTGGCCGACACAAACACCTTGCCCATCTAGGAGTGGCACTGCAGTGTCAGGCAGGATGGCCCTTCCAAAAAATACTCCCCAAACAGCACATGACGCAAAGAAAAAAAGAGGCGCAATGAGGTAGCTGTGTGAGTAAGCTAAGCGACCCTAGTGGCCGACACAAACACCTGGCCCATCTAGGAGTAGCACTGCAGTGTCACGCAGGATGGCCCTACCAAAAAATACTCCCCAAACAGCACATGACGCAAAGAAAAAAAGAGGCGCAATGAGGTAGCTGTGTGAGTAAGCTAAGCGACCCTAGTGGCCGACACAAACACCTGGCCCATCTAGGAGTGGCACTGCAGTGTCACGCAGGATGGCCCTTCCAAAAATACTCCCCAAACAGCACATGATGCAAAGAAAAAAAGAGGCGCAATGAGGTAGCTGTGTGAGTAAGCTAAGCGACCCTAGTGGCCGACACAAACACCTTGCCCATCTAGGAGTGGCACTGCAGTGTCACGCAGGATGGCCCTTCCAAAAAATACTCCCCAAACAGCACATGACGCAAAGAAAAAAAGAGGCGCAATGAGGTAGCTGTGTGAGTAAGCTAAGCGACCCTAGTGGCCGACACAAACACCTGGCCCATCTAGGAGTGGCACTGCAGTGTCACGCAGGATGGCCCTTCCAAAAAATACTCCCCAAAAAGCACATGACGCAAAGAAAAAAAGAGGCACAATGAGGTAGCTGTGTGAGTAAGCTTAGCGACCCTAGTGGCCGACACAAACACCTGGCCCATCTAGGAGTGGCACTGCAGTGTCACGCAGGATGGCCCTTCCAAAAAATACTCCCCAAACAGCACATGACGCAAAGAAAAAAAGAGGCGCAATGAGGTAGCTGTGTGAGTAAGCTAAGCGACCCTAGTGGCCGACACAAACACCTGGCCCATCTAGGAGTGGCACTGCAGTGTCAGGCAGGATGGCCCTTCCAAAAAATACTCCCCAAACAGCACATGACGCAAAGAAAAAAAGAGGCGCAATGAGGTAGCTGTGTAAGTAAGCTAAGCGACCCTAGTGGCTGGCACAAACACCTGGCCCATCTCACGCAGGATGGCCCTTCCAAAAAATACTCCCCAAACAGCACATGACGCAAAGAAAAAAAGAGGCGCAATGAGGTAGCTGTGTGAGTAAGCTAAGCGACCCTAGTGGCCGACACAAACACCTGGCCCATCTAGGAGTGGCACTGCAGTGTCACGCAGGATGGCCCTTCCAAAAAATACTCCAAAAACAGCACATGACGCAAAGAAAAAAAGAGGCGCAATGAGGTAGCTGTGTGACGACTAAGCTAAGCGACCCTTGTGGCCGACACAAACACCTGGCCCATCTAGGAGTGGCACTGCAGTGTCAGGCAGGATGGCCCTTCCAAAAAATACTCCCCAAACAGCACATGACGCAAAGAAAATTGAAAGAAAAAAGAGGTGCAAGATGGAATTGTCTTTGGGCCCTCCCACACACCCTTATGTTGTATAAACAGGACATGCACACTTTAACCAACCCATCATTTCAGCGACAGGGTCTGCCACACGACTGTGACTGAAATGACTGGTTGGTTTGGGCCCCCACCAAAAAAGAAGCAATCTCTCCTTGCACAAACTGGCTCTACAGAGGCAAGATGTCCACCTCATCATCATCGTCCGATTCATCACCCCTTTCACTGTGTACATCCCCATCCTCACAGATTATTAATTCGTCCCCACTGGAATCCACCATCTCAGATCCCCGTGTACTTTCTGGAGGCAATTGCTGCTGGTGAATGTCTCCATGGAGGAATTGATTATAATTAATTTTAATGAACATCATCTTCTCCACATTTTCTGGAAGTAACCTCGTACGCCGATTGCTGACAAGGTGAGCGGCGGCACTAAACACTCTTTCGGAGTACACACTGGAGGGAGGGCAACTTAGGTAGAATAAAGCCAGTTTCTGCAAGGGCCTCCAAATTGCCTCTTTTTCCTGCCAGTATACGTACGGACTGTCTGACGTGCCTACTTGGATGCGGTCACTCATATAATCCTCCACCATTCTTTCAATGGTGAGAGAATCATATGCAGTGACAGTAGACGACATGTCAGTAATCGTTGGCAGGTCCTTCAGTCCGGACCAGATGTCAGCATCAGCAGTCGCTCCAGACTGCCCTGCATCACCGCCAGCGGGTGGGCTCGGAATTCGTAGCCTTTTCCTCGCACCCCCAGTTGCGGGAGAATGTGAAGGAGGAGATGTTGACGGGTCGCGTTCCGCTTGACTTGACAATTTTCTCACCAGCAGTTCTTTGAACCTCTGCAGACTTGTGTCTGCCGGAAAGAGAGATCCAACGTAGGTTTTAAATCTAGGATCGAGCACGGTGGCCAAAATGTAGTGCTCTGATTTCAACAGATTGACCACCCGTGAATCCTGGTTAAGCGAATGAAGGGCTCCATCCACAAGTCCCACATGCCTAGCGGAATCGCTCTGTTTTAGCTCCTCCTTCAATGCCTCCAGCTTCTTCTGCAAAAGCCTGATGAGGGGAATGACCTGACTCAGGCTGGCAGTGTCTGAACTGATTTCACGTGTGGCAAGTTCAAAAGGTTGCAGAACCTTGCACAAAGTTGAAATCATTCTCCACTGCGCTTGAGACAGGTGCATTCCACCTCCTTTGCCTATATCGTGGCCAGATGTATAGGCTTGAATGGCCTTTTGCTGCTCCTCCATCCTCTGAAGCATATAGAGGGTTGAATTCCACCTCGTTACCACCTCTTGCTTCAGATGATGGCAGGGCAGGTTCAGGTGTTTTTGGTGGTGCTCCAGTCTTCTGTACGCGGTGCCTGTACGCCGAAAGTGGCCCGCAATTCTTCTGGCCACCGACAGCATCTCTTGCACGCCCCTGTCGTTTTTTAAATAATTCTGCACCACCAAATTCAAGGTATGTGCAAAACATGGGACGTGCTGGAATTTGCCCAGATGTAATGCACGCACAATATTGCTGGCGTTGTCCGATGCCACAAATCCCAAGGAGAGTCCAATTGGGGTAAGCCATTCTGCTATGATCTTCCTCAGTTGCCGTAAGAGGTTTTCAGCTGTGTGCGTATTCTGGAAAGCGGTGATACAAAGCGTAGCCTGCCTAGGAACGAGTTGGCGTTTGCGAGATGCTGCTACTGGAGCCGCCGCTGCTGTTCTTACAGCGGGAGGCAATACATCTACCCAGTGGGCTGTCACAGTCATGTAGTCCTGAGTCTGCCCTGCTCCACTTGTCCACATGTCCGTGGTTAAGTGGACATTGGGTACAACTGCATTTTTTAGGACACTGGTGAGTCTTTTTCTGACGTCCGTGTACATTCTCGGTATCGCCTGCCTAGAGAAGTGGAACCTAGATGGTATTTGGTAACGGGGGCACACTACCTCAAGCAATTGTCTAGTTCCCCGTGAACTAACGGCGGATAGCGGATGCACGTCTAACACCAACATAGTTGTCAAGGCCTCCGTTATCCGCTTTGCAGCAGGATGACTGCTGTGATATTTCATCTTCCTCGCAAAGGACTGTTGGACAGTCAATTGCTTACTGGAAGTAGTACAAGTGGTCTTCCGACTTCCCCTCTGGGATGATGATCGACTCCCAGCAGCAACAACAGCAGCGCCAGCAGCAGTAGGCGTTACACTCAAGGATGCATCGGAGGAATCCCAGGCAGGAGAGGACTCGTCAAACTTGCCAGTGACATGGCCTGCAGGACTATTGGCTTTCCTGGGTAAGGAGGAAATTGACACTGAGGGAGTTGGTGGTGTGGTTTGCGCGAGCTTGGTTACAAGAGGAAGGGATTTACTGGTCAGTGGACTGCTTCCGCTGTCGCCCAAAGTTTTTGAACTTGTCACTGACTTATTATGAATGCGCTGCAGGTGACGTATAAGGTAGGATGTTCCTAGGTGGTTAACGTCCTTACCCCTACTTATTACAGCTTGACAAAGGCAACACACGGCTTGACACCAGTTGTCCGCATTTCTGTTGAAATTATTCCACACTGAAGAGCTGATTTGTTTTGTATTTTGACCTGGCATGTCAATGGCCATATTCCTCCCACGGACAACAGGTGTCTCCCCGGGTGCCTGACTTAAACAAACCACCTCACCATCAGAATCCTCCTTGTCAATTTCCTCCCCAGCGCCAGCAACACCCATATCCTCATCCTGGTGTACTTCAACACTGACATCTTCAATTTCACTATCAGGAACTGGACTGCGGGTGCTCCTTTCAACACTTGCAGGGGGCGTGCAAATGGTGGAAGGCGCAAGCTCTTCCCGTCCAGTGTTGGGAAGATCAGGCATCGCAACCGACACAATTGGACTCTCCTTTGGGATTTGTGATTTCGAAGAACGCACAGTTCTTTGCTGTGCTTTTGCCGCAAGTCTTTTCTTTTTTCTAGCAAGAGGATGAGTGCTTCCATCCTCATGTGAAGCTGAACCACTAGCCATGAACATAGGCCAGGGCCTCAGCCGTTCCTTGCCACTCCGTGTCGTAAATGGCATATTGGCAAGTTTAAGCTTCTCTTCAGACGCTTTTAATTTTGATTTTTGGGTCATTTTTTTACTGATCTTTTGTGTTTTGGATTTTACATGCTCTGTACTATGACATTGGGCATCGGCCTTGGCAGACGACGTTGATGGCATTTCATCGTCTCGGCCATGACTAGTGGCAGCAGCTTCAGCACGAGGTGAAAGTGGATCTTGATCTTTCCCTATTTTTGCGCACAACTAAAAGCCACCACAGGTATACAATGTAGATGGGTGGATAGTATAGTATTATATTACTTATGGACGACGAGTGACGACACAGAGGTAGGTACAGCCGTGGCCTACCGTACTGCTGCTTATATATATAATATACTGTATAACGGACCTGGTGGACACTGTCAGCAGACTGCTAAACTAGGATGAAGAAAAAAAAACACCACAGGTATACAATGTAGATGGATGGATAGTATAGTATTATATTACTTATGGACGACGAGTGACGACACAGAGGTAGGTACAGCCGTGGCCTACCGTACTGCTGCTTATATATATAATATACTGTATAACGGACCTGGTGGACACTGTCAGCAGACTGCTAAACTAGTATGAAGAAAAAAACAACAACACAGGTATACAATGTAGATGGATGGATAGTATAGTATTATATTACTTATGGATGACGAGTGCACTGACGACACAGAGGTAGGTACAGCCGTGGCCTACCGTACTGCTGCTTATATATATAATATACTGTATAACGGACCTGGTGGACACTGTCAGCAGACTGCTAAACTAGTATGAAGAAGAAAAAAAACACCACAGGTATACAATGTAGATGGATGGATAGTATAGTATTATATTACTTATGGACGACGAGTGCACTGACGACACAGAGGTAGGTACAGCCGTGGCCTACCGTACTGCTTCTTATATATATAATATACTGTATAACGGACCTGGTGGACACTGTCAGCAGACTGCTAAACTAGTATGAAGAAAAAAAAACACCACAGGTATACAATGTAGATGGATGGATAGTATAGTATTATATTACTTATGGACGACGAGTGACGACACAGAGGTAGGTACAGCCGTGGCCTACCGTACTGCTGCTTATATATATAATATACTGTATAACGGACCTGGTGGACACTGTCAGCAGACTGCTAAACTAGTATGAAGAAAAAAAACACCACAGGTATACAATGTAGATGGATGGATAGTATAGTATTATATTACTTATGGACGACGAGTGCACTGACGACACAGAGGTAGGTACAGCCGTGGCCTACCGTACTGCTGCTTATATATATAATATACTGTATAACGGACCTGGTGGACACTGTCAGCAGACTGCTAAACTAGTATGAAGAAAAAAAAAACACCACAGGTATACAATGAAGTGTTAGGGTCTCCTGCCCTGTGCTGCCACGTCGTCATGGCAACCGGGAGACAAGTGCTAGTGGAGTAACCTGAGCGCAGCTGATACTCCGGTTCGGGTCTTTTGCTGTGCAGTGGTTATAGGCTCTGTGCACGGCAGGGGATCCGGTGCTGGCTTTTGTGCTCACAGTCTGTGAGGTCTGAGTGGGGCGTGGACAGCACCTGCTTTATAAGGCCTCTTTTCAGGGTAAGCAGATGCTGCTGAATCTTTGTTGGTTAGTCAGTTCATGAAAGTTAGCCAGTACTGTGTAGCTTTGTATTTGTTTGTTGCTTACTGCAATTAGGCCTGGGGATTTGGTATTACACTCTGCCAATCCAGACCTAGCAGTAAGACTGGAGTCAGTCGTTTAGCTTGCTGGGGTTCTGTTACTACTCTGTGAACTTAGCAAGTTTGCGGCTGTATTCTAAGACTTGCCTGTCTAATCCTGTCTCACTGTGCTAGGTGTCAGGGGTTAGTTTAGTGGCAGTAAGCTAAAACCTGTGCACTGCAAGTGAGAATCAGGATTGTGGAGACTCTCCTTGTGTCTATCATTCCATCTCTGACCAAGGAGTTTACTGCCACACCCGTTGGTAACCCTTTAGGGTTTTGCTGTTGCCCTTAGCAACAGCATTTCGGGTTCTCTACGTATTAAAACACAACATCTTGCTTTTTACATCTGAGCAGTTCTAATACAAGGGAGATACCCAGTTCCTTAGCCTCTGGGCTTCTCTGTTCACTTTGTGTGTATTTTGTTACCCTATCATCTTCTGTGTACGTTATGTCATATTCCCCAGTTTGTCTGTGAGTCCATTTGTTTTGCATAACAGTTCAAACACCAGTACATTCCTGCAGACACTGGAGTGCATAACAGTTCTGACACCAGTACTTTCCTGCAGGCACTGGTGTGCATAACATATTCAGCAGCCAAATACTCCTGTTGAAATTTTGTGGGAATATGGAGCATACCCCTCAAAATACGTTGCAACAGGTGGTCGATCAGGTGCAGGTCCTGACTCGACAATTTAATGATTTGTCCATTAAAATGCACACCTCCCAGGCTGCTGGCGGAGCTCCCGCAGCAGCAGCACCTGCAGGGGTTAAGGAGCCGAAAGTAAATCTCCCGGATCGTTTTTCTGGAGATCGCTCGCAGTTCTTTTGTTTCAAGGAGAGCTGCAAGCTATACTTCCGGCTTAGGCCTCAGTCTTCTGGGTCGGAGATTCAGCGGGTGGGCATAGTGATTTCCTTGCTACAAGGAGACCCACAGGTCTGGGCATATGGGTTGCAGCCTGACTGTCCGTCGCTTAAAAGTGTTGATGCTTTTTTTACGGCACTGGGCATGTTGTATGATGACCCTGACAAGACGGCCTCAGCCGAGGCTCAGATTTCGATCCTTAAGCAAGGGCGAAGGCCAGTTGAGGTTTACTGTACGGAGTTTCGGAGGTTGGCCCATGATACCCAGTGGAATGACCCAGCCCTGAGACACCAGTACCGAAGAGGTCTTTCTAACCAGATAAAGGACCAACTGGTACAATATCCCTTGCCTGATAGCTTGGATCAGCTCATGCAGTTATCCATCCGGGTGGATAGACGGCTGAGAGAGCGTAGGCTTGAAAGGGAGACTGAGATTTCCTTCCTTCCCAAGGGAACCTCAGACTCTGAGGAATTTTCTGAGGAGCCTATGCAGATTGGGGCTACCCGCCTCTCCTCGCGTGAGAAGATGCGGAGGAGACAGCAGGGGTTGTGTTTGTACTGTGGGAATAAAGGTCATGTGGTAGTATCATGCCCAGAAAAGCCGGAAAACATCAGGGCCTGAGGGTGATGGGAAATATCCTGTCAGGCCAGAAGTCAGAATTTCCCAAGAAGACTTTTATCATTCCGGTGACCTTGAAGATCCTCGGTCAAACTGTCAAGACTGAGGCCTTTGTGGACAGTGGGGCCGACGGGGTTTTTATGGACCGCCAATTCGCCCTGAAACACTCTGTTCCCTTAGTACCCTTGGCATCGGAAATTGAGATTTGTGGGTTAAACGGGGAACCATTATCCCAAGGTAAAATTACCTCTTGCACTAGCCAGATTTCTTTGTTTATTGGAGCCACACACTCTGAAAAATTGTCCTTTTATGTGACTGTCTGTACTTTTGCCCCATTGGTGTTGGGGTTACCCTGGTTAAGGGCCCACAATCCTCAATTTGACTGGGTCTCTGGGGAGATTCTTAGTTGGGGTACTGATTGTTTCAGGAGTTGCTTGAGCCTTCCAGTCAGGCTCTCGCAGCTAAGTTTGCCAGGATTGCCAGGGTGTTATGCAGATTTTGCGGACGTGTTCTCCAAAAAAGTTGCAGAGGTACTACCTCCCCATCGCCCCTATGACTGTGCCATTGATTTGTTGCCAAATGCTAAGCTTCCCAAGAGCAGGTTGTACTCCCTGTCACGTCCTGAGACTCAGGCTATGGCAGAGTACATTCAGGAGAACTTGGCTAAGGGATTTATCAGACCTTCACAGTCTCCAGTTGGGTCGGGGTTCTTCTTCGTGGGTAAAAAGGACGGTTCGTTGCGACCCTGCATCGACTTCAGGGAATTGAACCGTATCACGATTAAAAACTCATACCCACTGCCTCTCATTTCGGTCTTGTTTGACCAGCTTCGTACTGCCACCATTTTTTCTAAGATTGACCTACGCGGTGCGTACAATCTAATCCGAATAAGAGAGGGGGATGAATGGAAGACTGCCTTTAATACCCACTCAGGGCATTATGAATATTTGGTGATGCCTTTTGGGCTCTGTAATGCCCCGGCAGTCTTCCAGGATTTCATGAATGATGTGCTCAGGGAATATTTGGATAGATTCTTAGTTGTATACTTAGATGACATCCTAATCTTCTCCCATTCCCTGGAGGAACATCGGAAGCATGTACGCTTAGTCCTCCAGAAACTCAGAGACCACCGGCTTGGGGCGAAGCTGGAGAAGTGCGAATTTGAAGTTCAGCAAATCGCATTTCAAGGATATATTATCTCCCCAGAAGGTTTCCAAATGGAGGGTTCCAAGGTACAGGCAGTCCTGGATTGGGTGCAGCCCACTAGTTTGAAGGCGCTTCAGCGTTTCCTGGGCTTTGCGAATTTTTATAGACGATTTATCGCTGGATTTTCGTCTATAGTGGCGCCCTTGGTGGCACTCACTAAGAAAGGGGCGGATGTTGCTCACTGGTCTTGTGAGGCTAAAGCGGCTTTTGCCCGTCTCAAAAGGGCATTTGTTTCGGCCAAGGTGCTGCGACACCCAGATCCAGAGCGTCCTTTTGTGGTGGAGGTGGATGCCTCTGAGATGGGTATTGGGGCAGTGCTTTCTCAGATGGGAGTGTCTGATAATCGCCTTCATCCCTGTGCTTACTTTTCCCGTAAATTTTCGCCTGCCGAGATGAATTATGACGTGGGTAACCGGGAATTGTTGGCTATTAAGGATGCACTCGAGGAGTGGAGACACTGGCTTGAGGGGGCTAAGTTTGTGGTCTCAATTCTCACTGACCATAAGAATCTGGCATATTTAGAGTCAGCGAAGCGTCTCAATGCCAGGCAGGCACGATGGGCTTTGTTTTTTGCTCGCTTTAATTTTTTGATAACATATCGCCCTGGGTCAAAAAACATCAAGGCTGATGCGCTCTCGCGGAGTTTTGCTCCAATCCAGGAGACCACCGAGGAGCCGTTGCCCATTGTTTCCCCATCATGTATTAAAGTGGGCATTACCCAGGACCTCTTATCATTAGTCCTTAGAGCACAGGAGCAGGCTCCTCCAGACCTTCCGGTAGGTCTTTTGTTTGTGCCTCCTAGGTTAAGACAGCGAGTGTTCCTGGAATTCCATGCCAAGAAGTCGGCAGGTCACCCGGGTATTGCCAGAACTCGGGAGTTGCTATCTAGGGCGGTGTGGTGGCCCTTGGTGGCTAAGGATGTGGATCAGTGGGTTCGGGCATGTGACATCTGTGCCCGAAATAAGACTCCTAGAGGGGTTCCTGTTGGCCCATTACATCCACTCTCTATCCCATCTAAGCCATGGACCCACATTTCAATGGATTTTGTGGTGGACTTGCCCAAATCCTCGGGGATGACAGCCATCTGGGTTGTCGTTGACAGGTTTTCGAAGATGGCGCACTTCGTTCCATTGGTTGGGCTGCCATCAGCCAGACGCCTGTCTGAATTATTTATGCTGCATGTTGTGCGTCTCCACGGGTTGCCACTTGATGTGGTCTCTGACCGCGGATCCCAGTTTGTGGCCAAATTCTGGAGGGCATTTTGTTCCGATCTCCAGATTTCTGTCAGCTTGTCGTCAGGCTACCATCCGCAGTCTAATGGGCAGACTGAAAGGGTGAACCAGTCCTTGGAGCAGTTCCTCAGGTGTTATGTCTCCAAGTGTCAGACTGACTGGGTTGCTCATCTGTCCATGGCGGAGTTTGCCTATAACAACGCGGCTCACTCTGCTACAGGGATCTCTCCCTTCCTTTGTGTGTATGGGCATCATCCTAAGGCCAATTCTTTTGACCCCCTGGACTCCACGCCTGGTGGTTCCTCTGTGGTTTCGGTCCTTAGAGGTATTTGGCGGAAAGTGAAGAAAGCCCTTGTGTCTGTGTCATTAGTGACCAAAAGGGTTTTTGATAAGCGGAAAAGACCCTGCAGCTTCAAATTAGGAGACTTCGTCTGGTTGTCTACCAAGAATTTGAAGTTGAGACAGCCATCTCATAAGTTAGGCCCCCGGTTCATCGGCCCTTATAAGATCACCAGGGTTATCAATCCGGTGGCATTTCAGTTAGATCTGCCCCGTTCTTTGGGTATCAATAAAACATTTCATTGTTCCCTTTTAAAACGGGCAATTAGTAATCCTTCTTCCAGTGGAAGACCTTCCCCTCTTCTGATACGTGGCCAGAGGGAGTTTGTTGTTGAAAGGATTCTTGACTCCAAGGTGGTTCGGGGTCGGCTGTCATTTTTGGTGCACTGGAAGGGGTATGGCCCGGAGGAGCGGTCGTGGGTGCGCAGTTGTGATCTTCATGCCCCCAGACTGATACGCTCTTTCTTCTCGCAGTTCCCCGATAAACCCGGTGGTAGGGGTTCTTTGACCCCTCGTCAGAGGGGGGGTACTGTTAGGGTCTCCTGCCCTGTGCTGCCACGTCGTCATGGCAACCGGGAGACAAGTGCTAGTGGAGTAACCTGAGCGCAGCTGATACTCCGGTTCGGGTCTTTTGCTGTGCAGTGGTTATAGGCTCTGTGCATGGCAGGGGATCCGGTGCTGGCTTTTGTGCTCACAGTCTGTGAGGTCTGAGTGGGGCGTGGACAGCACCTGCTTTATAAGGCCTCTTTTCAGGGTAAGCAGATGCTGCTGAATCTTTGTTGGTTAGTCAGTTCATGAAAGTTAGCCAGTACTGTGTAGCTTTGTATTTGTTTGTTGCTTACTGCAATTAGGCCTGGGGATTTGGTATTACACTCTGCCAATCCAGACCTAGCAGTAAGACTGGAGTCAGTCGTTTAGCTTGCTGGGGTTCTGTTACTACTCTGTGAACTTAGCAAGTTTGCGGCTGTATTCTAAGACTTGCCTGTCTAATCCTGTCTCACTGTGCTAGGTGTCAGGGGTTAGTTTAGTGGCAGTAAGCTAAAACCTGTGCACTGCAAGTGAGAATCAGGATTGTGGAGACTCTCCTTGTGTCTATCATTCCATCTCTGACCAAGGAGTTTACTGCCACACCCGTTGGTAACCCTTTAGGGTTTTGCTGTTGCCCTTAGCAACAGCATTTCGGGTTCTCTACGTATTAAAACACAACATCTTGCTTTTTACATCTGAGCAGTTCTAATACAAGGGAGATACCCAGTTCCTTAGCCTCTGGGCTTCTCTGTTCACTTTGTGTGTATTTTGTTACCCTATCATCTTCTGTGTACGTTATGTCATATTCCCCAGTTTGTCTGTGAGTCCATTTGTTTTGCATAACAGTTCAAACACCAGTACATTCCTGCAGACACTGGAGTGCATAACAGTTCTGACACCAGTACTTTCCTGCAGGCACTGGTGTGCATAACATGAAGATGGATGGATAGTATAGTATTATATTACTTATGGACGACGAGTGATGACACAGAGGTAGGTACAGCCGTGGCCTACCGTACTGCTGCTTATATATATAATATACTGTATAACGGACCTGGTGGACACTGTCAGCAGACTGCTAAACTAGTATGAAGGAAAAAACAACAACACAGGTATACAATGTAGATGGATGGATAGTATAGTATTATATTACTTATGGACGACGAGTGCACTGACGACACAGAGGTAGGTACAGCCGTGGCCTACCGTACTGCTGCTTATATATATAATATACTGTATAATGGACCTGGTGGACACTGTCAGCAGATTGCTAAACTAGTATGAAGAAAAAAAAAACACCACAGGTATACAATGTAGATGGATGGATAGTATAGTATTATATTACTTATGGACGACGAGTGCACTATAGTGTATTTAATAAAAATTTGGAGGGAGAAGAGGGAAGGGGATACAGGGGTATCTTGCCTAGGGCCCTATTAGGTCTAAGTGGGTCATTCCGACCCAATTGCACGCTGCACTTTTTTGCAGCCGTGCAATCGGGTCGGAACTGCAGATGCGCTGCGGCAGCAATGCACAGGCACGTCGTTGCCCAGCGACAGCCGTTGCCGAGCAGCAACGCTTTCTACGAAGAAAGTGCTCGCAGCGATGACCGCAAGAAGAATGACAGGCAGGAGGCAGATCCGGGCATCAACTGACTGTTTTCAGGGAGTGGCGAGTCCAACGCAGGCGTGTCCAGGCGTTTGCAGGGCGGGTGTCTGACGTCAATTCCGGGACCTGACACACTGAAGTCATCGCAGTGGGTAAGTAACTCCAGACCTACTCCTGTCCTGGACAAAACTTTTTTGCATAGCACGGCTGCACAAGCGATCGCAGCCTTGATATGCAAAAATCAACTCCCCCATAGGCGGCGTTTAGTTGATCTCACGGGCAACAAAAAGTTGCAGTGTGCGATCAACTCGTAATGACCCCCATAATCCAGGTCTGGATCCATGTGGTCTCAAGCAGTCTGTCTACCCACAGCCGCATCCGTCGTTGCACCAATCCCATGCAAGGTGCAAGATACAGTGGGGGTAATTCGGAGTTGATCGCAGCAGCAAATTTCTTAGCAGTTGGGCAAAACCATGTGCACTGCAGGGGGGGGGGGGGGGGGAGACAGCAGTTGCATGTGTATGCACGCTCCCGCCACCCATTAATTCTAATGGGAGCTATCTAGCAATGTGTATGCAGCGGCATGCTACTGTGCGTATGCATTGTGATCCTGCTACAGTCCATCCTGGCCCTCTCCTCTTTAGCTGACAGGTCAAGTGAGTAGACCGGTGCTTTGTGCAGCACTGTTACTGCAGATGCAGGACACTGGAGAGGAAAGTATTGAAGATCATGGGTGCAGGATGTACACCCATAACAGATACGCTACTGCATGTTTTACAGTTGCCAGCCAGTAACTCCAATTTCGCACAAAAAAAAATATAGATCTGACCAATATCCATCTGGCACAGAGATATGCATAAATGAGCACATTCACTTCTGCCCCTGCGCTGTCTGCTAAACTCACTATTTGCATCTGTGGAAATGAGGTGCGTCCACTCAGCTCCACTGTGAGGCCATTCAGTGACCTTCATGTCTGTGAAAGCCAGGAGAACCCCTGATTACCTAATCTGATTTTCTGATTAGAAACTTTGAAATTAAAATTGAAGAATCTGAAAAATAGTGTTTTTTTATTATCATTTATTTATTTGGTGCCACAATCGTTCCGCACACGAGACGGGTGAACACAGCAAGTGAGATGACATCATATAACATTACATAATATAACATGATTACTGTAAATATTGTTTGACATAATTGGCATGACAGAGTATAATCTGATAAGCAGTGGTAGAAGTAGAAATTTTGAAATGGGGGTATGGAGATATCAGGGGGCATTACTTAGGCAGGCCCAAATCACTTATCAGGGGCATGGGCTCTCCTCCCGCCTAACATGCAGCACAGGCTTGAGGCATGACTGCGCCCACTGGCCTAGTGCCCGACGATCCTTGTGGTCTAGGGAGGGTTAAGTAATTGAAGGTGGCTGAAGCTGCCTATCGTGGCACTGGGAGAGGCTGCAATGGGGAGCTTAGTTTTAGCTCTTTTCTTTTCCACAACTGCAGCACTCTCCGGTTCTCAGATGATTGCTTTGGCAACTGGCCTGTCCTGGCCAGCAGCACCATCTCTTCTTTCTTTCACTGGGGCTTCTTCCGTGGCCAGCTCATCTTTCTTCTTTTCTTCAGAAAGTTCTGTCCTCCCTCTCTGCTCCTCTCCTAGTGCAGCATCCTTCTCAGCACAGCACCTCCCTCTCATTATAGATCAGCACCCATTTTCCCTCACATCACCCCTCACCTATAACAGCACTCCTCCTCTCCATTACAGCACCCCCTCCTATCACAGCATTCCTCATCCATCATAGCACACCACCCCTCTCCCATCACAGCACGCCCCTCCCATCTCAGCACAGCACCCCCTTACAGCACAGCACCACCCTCCAATCACAGCACAGTACCATCTCCCCTCAAAGCACAGCACCCTTCACAGCACAGCACTCCTCACCAATTACAGCACACATCCCCTCACAGCACAGCACCCCTCACTTACTACAGCACACTCCCCTCACAGCACAGTACCTCTCTCTGTTCCCCTCACAGCACACCACCCCTCTTCCATCACACCTCACCCATCATAACACCCCACTCCCATCACAGCACCACCTTCCCGTAATAGCACAGCACCCTCTCCCCTCACAGCACAGCACCTCTCGCAGTCCAGCATCCTCACCAATTACAGCACATCTCCCCGTACAGCACGCCTCACTTATTGCAGCACACTTCCCTCACAGCACAGCACTTCGCTCTTTTCCCATCACAGCACACCCCCCCACCCATCACCCCATACCTACCCTTCTAGCACACTACACCTACCCTCACAGCACACTGCACCACCTTTATCCCTTCCCCTCATAGAGTCCTCCTTGGCTGCATTTTGAATTTAGTGACCACTGCAAGCAAAACGCGGTCTATCGGACCAGCAGCCAATTAGAGGTGGCAACGCAGCTGTCCCTGAATGGCTGCCGGTCCACAAATGTGATTGGCTGCTGGTCTGTGAGCCGTGACTGGTTGCTGGTCCACTAGACGTGATTGGCTAATGGCCAGCACCAAATTTAAACAGATGCCTGCAGCTGCATATAAGTCCTAATTCAGGGTTGATTGCAAAACAACATTTTCCTCTAATGGGCAAAACCATGTGCACTGCATGTGGGGCAGATTTAACATGTGCAGAGAGAGTTAGATTTGGGTGGGGTGTGTTTAAACTGAAATCTGAATTGCAGTGTAAAAATAAAGCAGCCAGTATTTACCATGCACAGAAACAAAATAACCCTTAACTCTCTCTGCATGTTATATCTGCCCCACCTGCAGTGCACATGGTTTTGCCTATTAGAGGAAAATGTTTTTTGCAATTAACCTTGAATTAATGCTGGGATATTGAAAGTCCCAGCGCTGGCTGCCGATGTGAAGTGCCAGTATGACATACCAAATCATACCGGCACACTTCAAGCAGTGCTAACAAGTAAATTATATTACAATGCTGAGGTAACAGAGTACAGGATAACTTAGCAAACATGCCTAGGATAGCCATAAAACAGTCTTGATGGATGGAGCAACATACAGTACTGTACTTTGCATAGAGCGGGACTAAGACCTAGATTGAGCGTATGATCTACCTATGTATGGGCACTGTAAGTGCCTGTGAAGTGTTATATTAGTGATTTTGAGATAATCCAAGGCTAAGATCCCCAGATGCGTTGAGTGACTAGGGATACTCCTACAAAGTGGATATTGCTGTGCTGCATGTTCTGTACCCCTTCGTGCAGTACCCTTCCAGGCGTTTCTAATCTTTGTCCTTGATTAAGCAAATGATCTAGTAAGCTTACTCCAGCAAAGGAAATCCGTGCAAAGGCCTTAACTGTCATCCTTGTCTAAGCAATCATTTACGTGATATCAGTTGCATGATATTGCTGCTGGGAGGTCATAATTACATGTGACAGACCAGTCACTACATATTACTGTAAGAAATGGTAGAATTGTCATTTCTCACCCTTATATAACAATATACTTTTACAATATAGTTTTAATGACTCATGGCAATGGCAGTATTTAAAACAGATATTAATCAGCACCTGTTTAAAAAAGACCAAAGCTAAATCATTTTTCCTATATAAAGCAACACAGCAGCAATCAAATTTAACCTTAATGTATAAAAAGGGGGACTCTGCTGCCGTAATGTGTAAAAAAGAGGACTGTGCTGCCGTAATGTGTAAAAAAAAGGACTGTGCTGCCATAATGTGTAAGAAGGGACTCTACATGGCGTAATGTGTGATAGGGGCTCTGCCTGGAGTATTGTGTAAAATGGGACTTGTTATCTGGCATAATGTGTGTAAGTGGCGCTACTGTGCGGTTTAATTTAAATAATGGAGACTACTGTGCAGTGTAATATGAATTGGTATTATTTTATGGCCACGCCCCCATGAAGCCACGCCTCTATATATTTTACATCCGCCTACGTCACTCGCCCTGACCCTGTTTGAATATGGGGGGGGGGGGGGGGAGCGCAGATGCTGTTTCTTGCACACAGCGCTAAAATGACTAATTACAGCACTGACGATTTAGATTGATTTTCATCAATTTGAATTTGATAAAAATCAATTAGAATCAACCTTTAGTAAATAAACCCTCTAACCTCTGCTACTGTTCCGAGCTAGCTGGTCTGCTGTTCTTCAGGAGCTCCACTTCTGCATATAGTGTTTTATATTAATTTTCTTTTAGGGAATGCGTGGCCATGGCTCCCAAATTTGGCCACACCCACTCAGTAGCTGGGCCCCATGGTTGTCTCAGTGGCCCTGGCTCCAACATCCAGACTGTGTGTTCCTCCCCAGGATTCTTCTGCATTGACTAGCTCCAGGTAAAGCTCTCCTTCTTCCAGCACCGGTTATACTGTTGTTCCTACCCAGCAGCAGGCATTCCTTCTCCATTGTTGGTAACCTTCTCCAGAGGTGCCAGTGCCACTGAGCACATATCCACATTACAGTACAAAAAGTTACATGTTTTGTTTATGTCAAAGTCAGAAAAATGTCTCAATGCACGTTGCCATATTTGCACCGCACACTGGTCCGCGCTGCGCGTGCATGCGCCCTCCCGTGGATTCGCATACCCGCAATAACGTGCACTCGCAGGCGCGGTATGCGTATTTACGGTAGAGTTTATGTAGTCGTAGCGTGCGACTCATTCGTTACAAATGTTCACAATTAATGTAGTTTATAGATCATGGTCCCTTTGATAGATTCTGAAAGTTTGGTTAAAATACAATGTCCCAGAGCTGAGGAGTCCCTCTTTATATCGTACAAAGGGTCTAACAGGAATCACACAGCAGTGTTTGGTACCCATCGGAAGAGTATTTAATTAGCAATATTCCGGTGTTGGTTTGGAGCGTATTAATAGCTCGTGCGAATAGTTATGGACATAAGAAGTTTATGTCCATTTCTATTAATTACACATACTCAGGTATGCGGCGGGAAACCCAGTTTCCCACCCACCTGAGCTGTTGGAAATCGTCACAGCCCACCTGTATGAATCACCCTATGACCTTTTGTTATGATACAGGGCCGAATTCCTTCGGCCAATGGACAATGGGATTGTAGGACCAGGAGATTGCATTGTGTGTGGGGCATAAATAGGCAGGCCGACCACATCCAGCTCTCACTCTCTCATCAACGGTTATCTGCTGATAGCCGGGAGCTGGATATCGAGGCGCAGGCGATCATACCCTTTGTGCGTAAGTTTCTCTCCGTAATCATTGTCTTTCTGTGAGCCAATATCTCTCTCTCTCTCTCTCTCTCTCTCTCTCTCTCTCTCTCTCTCTCTCTCTCTCTCTGTTCTGTTCTCTCATATCTCCCCTAGACTAGGCTAGTATTGTATTGTATTAGATAGTATTGTATTGTATTTCATTTAGGTCAGAGTAGTATTGTCCTTTTGTATTTATTGTTTAGTTCTGTGGTTAGGAAGTCTCTGTTATATTGTAGTGTATCATTTGTACTGTTATCCCCTTTTTACAAGTATATTAGATATAATACAGTTAATAGGCTTTGGAACCTAAACCAGCATCTGTGTATTTCCTATAGTGTTAAGTGTTCACTTGAGCGTCGGTGACGCTCAAGCAGCTTTGTAGTTAGTCAGGTTACACAAGGTTGCACTTACACCCTGTACTCACATTAAGGTATTCAGTGTATTTCATTGGTATAAGGTTTTATCATAAAGGTATAGTGTTGTGAGCGTCTGCATCGCTGGTGACCTCCTCGTGGTCTCGAGCGTAAGCTACGCCATAGCGAATCATTACCCTAGACATAACCAATAACGTGTCCTGTGATCCCTGGGCCGTGAGCGAACGTGACGCTTGAGCGTCTCGCCTACGGCTGAGCGATCGTTACGCAACTAGCGTACCATTACGGTACTTCTTAAGTAAACAGCGTACAGTGTTCTTAGCTTCATAAAGGGTTGTTTATACGACAAAGGAATTTAGCATTGTCAATTGCGGGCTCGTCCTATCCTTCTCATATCTGCACTAGGTAGATCAGCAGACATTATCCCTCCAGCAAAGGGTGGGAGGTTGTCTCATAGTGCTGGCGGGATAAGCGTCTGCTTCGCTTAGATAAAGAGTGCTGAAGGAACCCGGTAACCGGAAGTAAGAACAAAACGCTTGTGTCTTTTTAAAACTGTTTATTTTTCTTTTGTCTTGCGTACGCATACATACCTGCATTTCTTTTCACTTGTGTATTTCATTTTTCGTATATCACTATTCCTGTTTGCCAAATTTTATAGTTGATAGAAAGTGCTAAAAAGAGATTTGCTGTTATTTAATAGTAGAGGTGATAGTTAAAGTATAGAACAAACACACGGTTTGTCTGAGATACAAGGCAGTCAGTGTGGATTGCGGTAGATGATCAGGGATCATTTACATTGATAAAAAATATATTGTGTTACGGTGGATCCTTTGCATTGCATACACGTGTCGCTAACAAAGACTAGCGTACGCAATCCAAAAGGCAGACGCACGCAGCGTACATTACGCAACGTAGCGTCCGGTTACGCCCACGTAGCTCAAGTTGTGATAAAGTGAAGTAACGCAAAGGCGATAATTAACGCACAGCGGTAGATAACGCGACGCGGTAAATAACGCAAATCTATTTTTGGAAAATCTGAAATTTAGTTTAACAGATCCTGCTCCTAATTGGTAACACTTTTGGCCTAAAGACAATTTCTGCGCAGAAATAGATATAGAAACAAAAGTGTACTTGTGTTGAGTGAGTGTGTTTTGTATACAAAAGTTTATATAACTTTAAGGTGGAACCAAAAGGAAAGCCGGGTACTCGTCAAGGGACATACGTGTAAGTGACATATACGGTGGCTAGGGAGGCATCTCTGGTTAAATAATATTTGAGCATTAGAGTATAGCGGACCATAAGGTAACAAGACCAGGAGGTCATAAGGTAACAAGACCAGGAGGTCGTAAGGTAAAAGGTCCGCTATAAAAGTCCAGTGGCACAACGCCTGGGGTGTTGGTGCAGAACCCATATAGGCCATACAAGCTCTGGCTGAAGGAATCGCAGCCGGAAACATAGATTCCATTGATCTTTCAGTACATGACAAGTAGTGCTCGTATACTGAACGATTGGACCGCACGTTATTGTGTGCAGTAGTTAGTAATCTGACCTAATACCATTAGAGTAAAGTGGTCACAAACGCTATCTGTACATTCTGACGTGATTTGTGTAATTTTTTATTTTTGGAAGGGAAGTTCGCTGGTCACTCAGGAACTATCTAACAACCCCAACTTTACTGGAAAGAGTAAGTGTCCTGCGGGTAACCCTCATATGTTCCAGTAAACTAAAGGTTCACAGGGGCCCTAGGTTGGGTACAGCAGCTCTGGCTACAGTGATTGCAGCACAGGCCAACGTGGGCGAGAAGTAAGTGGGGTACTTGATAAACCACCACCGCCGGCCTGCCCAAGGACATCTTGGTTTGTTTGTAAGGGTTCGCTGAAAGCCTTGATATTCAAGGAGGAATAAGCAACGCCTGCAGATTATGGGGGCCATTTGTTCAGGTAGGGGGCGATCAACCCTGGTTCAGGTTGATTCTGTGAACCGACCAGTTGGGTCGGCACGATATGTAATGTGTGAAAAATATGGAATTCACACCGAATCTTTATGTGATGAATGGGAGAGAATGACTGTACAAGACAGGGACAAATTCCCAAGAATAGGTAGCTTTAGTCCAGAAGTGTTACAAAATTTAAGGAGGAGGATATGTCTCGTAAAATCAACAAAGAGACGAATTCAACATCATGATTGTTTACA
Organism: Pseudophryne corroboree; assembly: GCF_028390025.1. Lineage (NCBI taxonomy): Eukaryota > Metazoa > Chordata > Amphibia > Anura > Myobatrachidae > Pseudophryne > Pseudophryne corroboree. The sequence continues at coordinate 114,341,002 of NC_086452.1, read as the reverse complement.
GTTATGGCACCAGGAAGGTGAGATACAGAGAGGTTTGGCTCTGGCGGCAGGATCTGGGGCAGTCAGGAAGTTGATTGCCACAGCTCCTCCTCCACCATACATTGCAGGAGAGAAGTTGATTGCGGAGAGAAACGCACTGGGTTGTAAAACACAAACTCTTAGTAACACTGTAAATGTTAATGATGTTAACCAAATAACTCATGCAAGTATTAACCCGTGCAAGATGTACCCTGTTTTGAACCTTCCTCAGGAGTGTGATCAAGAAGACGATTCAGCAACAATTTCAGCTCTCTCTCTTGCAGCCACCATAGCAGAGACCACAGTAGGCACAGCGACACCCACGAGATTAGTGAAAGCCCCTAGCGGAGGGATAGGTGAGGTCGTGTCAACGGGTAAGTACGGCACCATGCACTACACTGAAACAATTGTACCACAACAAGCAGTAGAATCTACACAGGAAGAGGCTGTTAGAATTGCTCCTGTAAGGGTAATAGCAGTTCCCAATGGAAAAACAGATGTGTCTGGAGCCACTCCCATAAGGAACATTGCCATGTACCCTCCATTTTCCAGAATGGAATTAAGAACAATAGTGTCCGAATTTCCTGACCCCAGGAAGGATTTAGTTGCTAGCCAAAAATACATCAGGGATCTAGGTAACACCGTAGAACCCAACAACAAGGATTGGCAGATACTGCTAAGAGCTTGTTTACCTTCCAATGTTGATGCAACTCAGTTTTTAGCTGATTGTGCATTGGATAAAGATGTACCGCTTACAGACGTGTACAACAAGGATAATGTAAAAAGGATAAATTTACAGCTAAAAGAGTATTTCCCAGCCGTTGTTAAATGGAATAAAATATTTTCCATTAAGCAAAAGGAGTCCGAAACGGCAACAGAATATTTTCACCGGGCACTATTAGAAATGGCAAAGTACACTGGTATAGAAGACATTAAGACCAACCCAAACCATCGGGAAGTAGCAGTATCTGTACTGATGGATGGTTTAAAGGAAACATTAAAGACTAGGGTTCAGACCACGCAACCGTGCTGGCGAGGTCTGTCAGTGTCCGGCTTGAGAGAGGCTGCTATTGATCACGACAGAAACATCACTAGGCACAGAGAGTCGCAAAGTGATAAGTTGATGTCCGTAAGTATACAGGCGCTGACCACAAGGCAGCCTGCGTATGTACCACCGAATCCTGTGGGTAAGGCAAGTGTAATAACATGTTTTTCTTGTAACAGACCGGGACACTTTGCACGAGAATGTAGAACAAAGAATGTACAAAGATCTTTTCAACCCCCTAGACAACAACACAACACACGACATTGGGAGCAGGGTCCACAGAGGCGGAGTTTTGAGCCACATACAGGGGAAACAAAAAGATATCCCCCAAACAGAGACTGGCATGCCTCTGGTAGTTCCCAGCTAACTCCCTCACAAGTAGTTGCTGCCAGCGGGATTCAGGGAGGTCAGCATACCCAATAGGGGTGTGGCCATACCTGTAATCTGCACCCAGTTAAGTTGATTGCCAGTCTTGGAAACGAACCAGAAATTGCAATCAATGTAGCTGGTAAAACTTTAAACTTTCTTGTAGACACAGGGGCGGCCAAGTCAGTGATAAATTCGACAGTGGGCATGAGAACCACTGGTAGGACAATTCCAGCCATGGGAGTAACAGGAGTAGTCCAGCACTACCCTGTTAGCAAACCAGCCGAAATTACAATAGGGCCTTTGCATACCAAGCATTCCTTTTTGCTGGCTGCATCGGCACCAACCAATCTCCTGGGAAGAGACTTACTATGTAAAATGGGTTGCGTCATTTATTGTACTCCTGAAGGTGTATTCTTGGACATTCCTGAGAATCACGCTCAGGAAGTACGAGACATGCTAGACTCCCCATCAAAATTAATGTCACATTCCATTATGACAAATAGGAATCCATCCCAAGTAGAAGAGATGATATCTCAGATACCAGAGTCACTTTGGACAAAAGATGGACAGGACACTGGATTAATGGCAAACGTAGCTCCAGTAGTTGTGCAAGTAAAAGATGGTAGGATAGCTCCAAAAATCCCACAGTATCCTCTGAAGCCAGAGGTGGAGCTAGGAGTTTTTCCCGTAATAGAGCGCTTGCTACAACAGGGCATTCTAGTAAGAACGTCCAGCACCGCAAATAGTCCCATCTTCCCTGTTAAAAAGAGTGGGGGGAGGGGTTACAGGCTAGTGCAGGATCTAAGGGGGATTAACAAAATAGTTGAGAGTCAGTTCCCCGTAGTGCCTAATCCAGCTGTCATCCTAATGCAAATTCCTCCCACTGCCAAATTTTTCACTGTTATTGACCTCTGCTCCGCTTTCTTTTCGGTACCTCTGCACCCTGACAGCCAATATTTGTTTGCATTCACATACAGAGGAGTCCAATACACGTGGACTCGGTTACCCCAAGGTTTCATAGATAGTCCAAGTATATTTTCTCAGGCTTTGCATGATTGTTTACAGTCTTTCCAACCAGACAGTGGATCAGTATTGATACAGTATGTGGACGATTTATTACTGTGTTCAGATTCACTGGAAGCATCTCTGAAGGATACGAAACAACTCCTGTTTCATCTTTCAGACACAGGTCACAAGGTTTCCAAAGACAAGTTACAATTATGCCAAACTAAGGTAAAATATTTGGGACACTGTCTAACACAAGGACTGAGACACCTGACCGCTGATAGAATCCAAGCCATTAGAGACATGACACTGCCACAAACCCAGCAACAGATCAGGACGTTTTTAGGAATGTGTGGGTATTGCCGTAATTGGATCCCAGGGTTTTCCATATTGGCGCTACCTTTGCAGGAAATGGTCTCTTCAAACAAACCTGATCGGATTTCGCATACAGACGAATCTGAAACAGCATTTGAGAGACTCAAACAGTGCCTAACGCAGGCACCAGCACTAGGTATGCCAGACTATGGGAAACCCTTTGAACTATACGGAACAGAAAGTGCTGGGTGCGCAGTAGGTGTACTAACACAAAAACACGGTGATGCCAGCAGGCCAATTGCATACTACAGCGCCCAGCTAGATACGGTAGCGCGATCCCTCCCCACATGCTTGCGTAGCGTTGCGGCGATAGCATTGCTAGTGACAAAAAGCGAAGATGTCGTGCTAGGCCACAACCTCACAATCCATACACCGCATGCGGTATCTGCCTTATTGAATTCTGCCCAAACCAGACACGTCTCATCTGCAAGGTTTACAAGATGGGAATTGGCATTAATGGCCCCCGTAAACATCACCATAAGGAGATGCAGCGCATTAAATCCTGCAACATTTCTCCCAGGTGTGCCTGGTCAGACACAAAGGGTGGAAGGTGAGAGTGATGGGGAAGGAGGATTTAATGCAAAGGAAGATACACATGATTGTATGGAATATTTGACCCAAAATTTTACCGCAAGGCCTGACATCAGTGACAATCCACTGGAAGATGCAGAACTCACGTTCTACACGGATGGTAGTTGTCACAGACAGTCAGACTCGGGAGACTTGTGTACTGGATACGCAGTCGTAGATGACCAAGACACCATAGAAGCGGAACCGCTAGGCCCACCTCACTCAGCCCAGGTTGCTGAACTGGTCGCCCTAACCAGAGCATGTGAATTGGCTAAGGGTAAGTCAGCCAATATCTACACCGATTCCAGATACGCGTTCGGGGTAGTCCATGATTTCGGAGCCCTATGGCGGCTCAGAAATTTCATGACGGCAGCTGGCACACCGATAGCGCATGCAGCTCACATAAAAAGGCTTCTAACAGCGATACAGGAACCCGACAGAGTGGCTGTTATCAAATGTAAAGCACATACATATAGCCAAGACCCAGTATCCCTTGGTAACAGCCGAGCAGACGAAGCCGCAAAGCTTGCAGCTGCTACCCCCACACGGACAGACACCACACAGTTGATGGTATTTAATACCATCAACACACAGAAGTTGTGTGAGATGCAGAATCTGTGTTCCACACAGGAAAGAGCAGTCTGGAAGGCAAAGGGATATGGCCAGGAGTCCTCAGGGCTCTGGACGGATGGACATGGTAAACCAGTGGCCCCCAGGGCATACCTTCCATGTCTGGCTGAAGCAGCTCACGGGCTGACTCATCTAGGCAAGGAGGGGATGTGCAAATTGGTAAGAGCATACTGGTGCGCCCCAGGATTCTCCTCTCATGCGAGTAAAAGAGCAATGTCATGCCTTACCTGTCTGAGAAAGAATATTGGAAAAGCAATACCTACAGAACCATCCCATATCCCACCTGCCGGCGGCCCTTTCCAGGTAATACAAATTGACTTCATTCAATTACCCCCATGTCGAAATTTGAAATATGTACTTGTCTGTATAGATGTTTTCTCGAATTGGGTCGAGGCTTTTCCAGCAGCTACAAATACCGCTATGTTTACAGCTAAGAAAATTGTGCAGGAATTTGTATGTAGATATGGTATCCCTAGAATCATTGAAAGTGATAGGGGTACCCATTTTACAGGTGATGTCTTTCAAGGAATGTGTAAATTGATGGGTATTGATAGCAAGCTGCACACTCCGTACCGTCCACAGGCGAGTGCGAAGGTCGAAAGAGTGAACAGCACTATTAAAAATAAATTGAGTAAAGTAATGGCAGAGACAGGATTGACGTGGCCAGAAGCTTTACCCATTGTTTTGTATAGCATCAGAACCACTCCCAGGTCCCCTCTTAATCTGTCTCCTTTTGAAATCTTGTTTGGTCGACAACCGCATGTCATGATTAACCCTCAGGATGATTTGAAATGTAACAATGAAGTAACTGTAAAATACTTGATTAACATGAGTAAACAGTTGAGGAATCAAAATGATAATCTGAAGTTGGTGATTCCTGATTTACCAGATAGTAATTGTCATGACATTGAACCTGGGGATTATGTAATGATACGAAATTTTCTACGCTCAGGTTGTCTTATTGATAGATGGGAAGGACCATACCAGGTCTTATTGACTAGCACCACAGCATTGAAGGTTGCTGAGAGAGAGACTTGGGTCCATTCATCCCACTGCAAAAAGGTTGCTGATCCAGAGAAGTCCCGCGATAAGGAACAGACGGTAGAGGTTGTATCACTGGAGTGTCTGTTCCAGGAGGATTGAGGCGGCACCTGAGCCTTGAAGACCGAAAGCAGTTGTCGACTCCCTTCTCCCTTTTATTGTTTTTCTCCACTTCCCAGCCCCTCTCCCTTAAAATTTCTTTTTCCCCCTTCTCATTCTTCTCTATTTCCTCCTCAAAGATGGACTCGCCCCAAGAGACTGTGATCCGGATTTTGATGTTAACCATGATGTTGACCAGAGCAGTCTGTTCCGGCGAGAGTACCATAGAGGTCGAAAGAGGTTCTGGAATGGGTTCCGATTATGATGATGGAGGCGTAGTTTTCCAAGATCAACCAAACCAACAAGCAAAGGCGAGTATCAGAAAACGATCCGATAGAAGAAATTGTGATGGATTGTTAGCTGAAGAAAATTGTATCTGTAGGCTCTGTGATAATCTGGTTGAAGATGGATGCATAAAGAAATGCCAATCTAGTTTTAATATCCATATAGACCGGCATCCATTGAGTGACTATCACTCCTTAGTGGGTAACGTGTTAAACCAAACAGATTGTTGGGTATGCTCTCAAGTACCTCAGGGTCACAGCAAATCAGGGCTAGTACCATTTCCTTTAACGTTAGGGGAGGTACTTGAGCTAAGTGGTGGGAGACCGGTGGACCGGAGGTTTAACATCTCCAGCCCTCCTAGTTTGAAGCTCCACCAATACCATGTGGATAGGTCCCTCTTATGTTTTAACATCTCCAATCCCAGAAAACCGGGAAATTGGGAAGTGTCATGGAGCAACCTTACCATGACCTTTTCACACAGAGCAGATAGAATGCCTACAGATACAGAGCTCGTACGCCACATAGCCAGTAGAGGAAAATCTTTCCGGTATCGATATACCTTAGGGAATAGGATTACTAGAGTTGGAGAGGTATCACCAGGATACTGTGCACATATCGTACAAACCGATACGTGCATTAAGCAGTTGGAAGAATTAGGGTCAGGAGATTTCACCTGGAAGGTTTGTAACATGGTCATGTCCTTCTCCGTCCCTTATGTTCTCCCCGATGATGCATATTTCATATGCGGGAGAAAGGCGTACAAGTGGCTTGCCCCAAACTCTGAAGGATTGTGTTACATTGGAAAAGTATTGCCTGAAGTGATGACTGTTACACATGACAAAATGAAGGACATACACCGTGGTGCCCAAGCTCCTTATACTCACACTCACTACGAGCACCGGGTTAAAAGACAACTGTCAGAAAGGTTAGAGCATCCGGCCTCTGATCTTATCCATGAATCCACCGGGATTCAGGTTCTGGTAGCGTTAGATTTCACTCGTACCGCTCGGGGAGTGATGAATTATAAATACATTTCCGCACTCGCCAATTTGTTAGATAATATCACTGAAATGTATGATGACACGTTTAGATACACTGGAAGAGAACTTCAAGCTTATAAAACAGAACTAGTTCAGCATAGGATGGTTCTTAATTATCTTACAGCAGTAACAGGCGGATATTGTGTTACATTGGCAACACAGTACGGCATAAAGTGTTGCACGTATATCACAAATAGCACCGAGGATCCGGTAGAGGTCATAGACCAAAAGATGGACGATATTCTCCAATTGAAGTGGGAATTTCATCGAAAACACAATCTCACCCTTGCTGCTGTAGGTAATGAGCTGACTGGTTGGGTGTCATGGTTGAACCCGCGAAATTGGTTCTCCGGTTTAGGAGACTGGGCTCAAGGAGTCATAATGGATGTTGGAAAGTTTCTACTATGTATCTTGGGTGTCGTTATATCGATTGGATTGATATTTAGATGCGGGCAGGCTTTAATGAGGTGCAAACAAAGTACAAAAGTGATGAGCTTGAGGAGTGAGGAAACTGTAATTAACCTGGATTTGATTTATGACCCAATGATAGAAACCAGGATGTGATGAAAATGCGATTATACGGTCCGTTTCTTTCACCTGTTTTTCTGCTTTTCTCCAAGATACAAAGACCCCCTTGGACGAGGAAGCTGACGAGACGAGATGTATACAGACAACGGATTGACCAAAGAAGAAGATTTGACAACTTTAAATATGGACACTTGATGAACTTTGCCATGGATCCCCAGTTTCCCTAGTATTTTTAAACTCACGCTAGCCCAACATTTTTGTAAATCTGATGGCACTGACAAAGCTTGTTGCTCATGCCTAAGGAGCAAAACAGCGCAAAGAAGACGACTCTCAACAGATACCGAACACAACTTCGACGACAGATGTACATTTCCCTGACATAGAATATCATTGCATTTTTCGTAAGTGTTCTTTATCTTCATCTCTACAACCCTCAGGTAACGACACACATAGACGATAGGGAATTCAGGCACAGATATCAGCAACCACATACCTCCCCCATTCATGTATCATCAACTAAAATGTGCATCCCCATTTTGTTACAACCACAGCCGAAATGAGCTCGGTAAAGTTTGACAGCCCATCCACAGACCTGTACCACAGGATAAGAAGGAATTCAAATGTATACTTCGCAATACCTCGAAGCTTGATTTACCACACGTACGGCACGATGATACATGACCCTCCAAACATGGACTCATACACACATGCTTCTGCTTTCTCACTAGGTCATACCCTCTTCACACCTTCTCCTCTCTCCTCCCCTACCCAACCATGGAAATCAATTAACCCCTGACTTACATTTTTCTCCTTAAATGTTTTGTGGCAGTTATTATTGACTGCCAAAGGGTGGACTGTCAAAGTCAGAAAAATGTCTCAATGCACGTTGCCATATTTGCACCGCACACTGGTCCGCGCTGCGCGTGCATGCGCCCTCCCGTGGATTCGCATACCCGCAATAACGTGCACTCGCAGGCGCGGTATGCGTATTTACGGTAGAGTTTATGTAGTCGTAGCGTGCGACTCATTCGTTACAAATGTTCACAATTAATGTAGTTTATAGATCATGGTCCCTTTGATAGATTCTGAAAGTTTGGTTAAAATACAATGTCCCAGAGCTGAGGAGTCCCTCTTTATATCGTACAAAGGGTCTAACAGGAATCACACAGCAGTGTTTGGTACCCATCGGAAGAGTATTTAATTAGCAATATTCCGGTGTTGGTTTGGAGCGTATTAATCGCTCGTGCGAATAGTTATGGACATAAGAAGTTTATGTCCATTTCTATTAATTACACATACTCAGGTATGCGGCGGGAAACCCAGTTTCCCACCCACCTGAGCTGTTGGAAATCGTCACAGCCCACCTGTATGAATCACCCTATGACCTTTTGTTATGATACAGGGCCGAATTCCTTCGGCCAATGGACAATGGGATTGTAGGACCAGGAGATTGCATTGTGTGTGGGGCATAAATAGGCAGGCCGACCACATCCAGCTCTCACTCTCTCATCAACGGTTATCTGCTGATAGCCGGGAGCTGGATATCGAGGCGCAGGCGATCATACCCTTTGTGCGTAAGTTTCTCTCCGTAATCATTGTCTTTCTGTGAGCCAATATCTCTCTCTCTCTCTCTCTCTCTCTCTCTCTCTCTCTCTCTGTTCTGTTCTCTCATATCTCCCCTAGACTAGGCTAGTATTGTATTGTATTAGATAGTATTGTATTGTATTTCATTTAGGTCAGAGTAGTATTGTCCTTTTGTATTTATTGTTTAGTTCTGTGGTTAGGAAGTCTCTGTTATATTGTAGTGTATCATTTGTACTGTTATCCCCTTTTTACAAGTATATTAGATATAATACAGTTAATAGGCTTTGGAACCTAAACCAGCATCTGTGTATTTCCTATAGTGTTAAGTGTTCACTTGAGCGTCGGTGACGCTCAAGCAGCTTTGTAGTTAGTCAGGTTACACAAGGTTGCACTTACACCCTGTACTCACATTAAGGTATTCAGTGTATTTCATTGGTATAAGGTTTTATCATAAAGGTATAGTGTTGTGAGCGTCTGCATCGCTGGTGACCTCCTCGTGGTCTCGAGCGTAAGCTACGCCATAGCGAATCATTACCCTAGACATAACCAATAACGTGTCCTGTGATCCCTGGGCCGTGAGCGAACGTGACGCTTGAGCGTCTCGCCTACGGCTGAGCGATCGTTACGCAACTAGCGTACCATTACGGTACTTCTTAAGTAAACAGCGTACAGTGTTCTTAGCTTCATAAAGGGTTGTTTATACGACAAAGGAATTTAGCATTGTCATTTACATTAAGCTTTGATTTAGTCAACCAAATCTGATCATCTGTTTCCAAGTCTTCTCTTTTTGTTTCTTTGGGGAAGTATTGTGGGGCATTGGAATTTCTCAAATGATCATTGGCATCAGACGCCATGTGGTGCACCAGAGATATCTCTGGCTTTAGGTACTGTAGTAGGACATATTATTACCAATATAATTTCATATACAGTAAAACAAAAACAAACTATTACGGTGTTCAAACTAATATGAGTCTGAAAGTCAGAACTTGCTATATAACCCCATCAAGTATTGAGGCTCCATAGATCTGCAATAGCTTGTGATTGTGTACATTACACAAGACAGCAGTTAACATACTAAGATCCTGATTCAGTGTTGGACACAACTGCTTTTCGGTATCATGGAAACTTGTTGCACTACATACTGTACGCTGCAACTTGCCCCAGAATTTTAACCTGAAAGCTGATTCAGATCCTATTGTAACTGGGAAAATTACGCAAAGTTCTGATGATCAGTACTGGCCGCATGTGCCAGACCCTTACTGCGCATGTGCAGTATGGGTCCTGCATTGTGGGATACAGTATGGCAGCAGACGTTAAGTGATTGACAGTTTGCAGTCGTTTGGGGGCAGGGAGGGAGCAGAGACTGCAGTCCTTTCTCAAAGCAGAGGTATGTTGCCTCCGCTTTGTGGGAGTGCCAAGGCCAGGGTATCCGTCTTACAATGGAGATTTCCTGGCCTCTCAGACAAAGCTGCAATGGCGGTTCTGTGTAACCTCATACCGGATTGCATGGGTGTACAGGGCCCACCAAAGATCATATTGTTAATGAGATCTCTATCTGACTGATGTCTCTGCTGTGGCACTGCATGTCGGCTTGTCAAAGTCTCACATCGCCCTCTGGCTTTGGCACATTCCAGCACTCCTTGAAAAGAATCATGTAGAGTTGAAACGAGTTGGTGGATGGACAGAGGAATGCTGAGCCGATTGCTGACATCTGGGGAACATCTTTTTACACCTAAACAGTGTGGCAGATTCCTGATTCTGGTAGGTTCCTGGACATTGACATGTGATCTTGGATGTACTCTGTACACCCATGCAATCCTGTACGCTACCCTACTGTATCTGTCAAATGATGGACTTCTACATAGTCTGGATGTGTATTTTGTGCACTTTTAAAGTTGTGTTTTATATTTGCTCACCTAGAAGTAATAAAAACTGTATTTCATTATTGCAAATCCTTCTTCTACCCTTTTTATGCATGATATACGAGTCAGAGAACAGAAAGCATTAAGCCTGGAGAAGTGATAACGCAGTGATAAGTGCAAGGTGATAACGCACCAGCCAGTCAGCTCCTAACTGTCAAGTTACATATTGGAGCTGATTGGCTGGTGTGTTATCACCTTGCACTTATCACTGCTTTATCACTTATCCAGGCTTAATACATCTGCCCCAGTGTGTGAAGTTGGTTCCGAATCTAACTACCATGCTGGGTGAAAAAGTTCAGTCAGAGACAAGCATCCCATATCCATCCGTATTCTCCAATCAGCATCTCAAGACACTCCCACAAGATGGATGTGTTCTGTGCATCCGCACCGTAGTTGCATTTTGCCACCCGGAAATGCCCATTTCACACAAAAAGACCCATAAACAGACAGATCAATCCATGTGCTCTTTCAGCCTCCGTCTATGGGGTATATTTACTAAGGTGTGAGTTTTTTTAGAAGTGGAGATGTTGGACATAGCATCCAATCAGATTCCACTTAACAGTTATCTAGCTGCTTCTAGAAGATAATAACTAGAATCTGATTGTTTGCTATGGGCAACAGCTTCACTTCTAAAAATCTCACACCGTAGTAAATATTCCCCTATGTGCGCATGCATTGTACAGTCTGTGATTACTCTCTGCCACCCGCATTCAGAAGAGTCTTTAGAGCTGCACTATGTGATTCATGTCTGCACTTTTCATTTAACAAAAGGCAGAACCATTGTGCCATTGTGTATTCCTATTTCTTAATTAAACCATCACTTCATAGTAAAAGGTTATGAAAATAAATGAATCATTCGCTGTTAACGCCGTGAAGATTGTCCTCGACTGTATTGCTGCCCGCATGACACTTTTGTGCTTTTAAAATATTTCCGTTAATTAGAACTTAACAGTCATCTTATTGTCATAGTATCCCCAGCCTATTTACTTAGATACAATATCCATTATCTGACGCTACTCCGAAATTCTTCATACAGTCATTGACATTTTCCATCTGGCACTCTTTGCCATGCAGTCTGCCTAACGTCATGGGATTCAGTACTGAGAGCTACTGTAGGGCATACACAGCGTTTCTATGAAGGACAGAAGAGTTTCTAAAGTCTAGTCTGCTGAATTGTGTATCTGAAGGCCCGTACACACTAGGCGATTTTTTAAGCGATATCGCTAATTTTTAACCTACTGAGTGATATAATTTACAATATCGCCCAGTGTGTATGCTGCTTACGACGGTCGATGCGCACTTCTGGGGGTCATTAACGACTCCCTCTGTCGTCTATACATGCAGCTCAATCTGTCGATATTGTCAGATGCTGCAAATTCGGGCCGGCCGTGGCATGATGTCACTGTGCGATATCGCACAGTGTGTATGCACATTGTCGGCGGCCCGTTCCAGGAGGGGAAACACTAGATGATATCGCTTCTGGAGCGAATCGCCTAGTGTCTATGGGCCTTTACACAGCAAAAATGGAGCCTGGGGATTCAAAGGCTAAAAATGACTCTTAGGATCTCACACTGTGGCTATATCATTACCAATAATATGAAAAATGACTACATACTAATGTCAAAAATGCTCTGGGCCACACTTTCATATATATATAGGGCTTAAATTTGTCAGCTTCTGTTCTCAACCTTGTATTAAGTTAAGGAACGCTGCCACAAACACCAAATTAATAGTACAGCAATATAAAAAGTGTACAGCAATATAAAAAGTGTAGGATAGACCAACATGCTGCTCTCCTGACATTGATATTCTTTACAATTGAACCCTGGAAACATACAGCCATTGACACGCTTTCATTTTTAGGATCGATGTCAAGATGACATACAGTATAATGCAACGTGGGGGAGGTGAAAGAAGAGGACTTTCATCACAACGCGTTTTCTCAGCTACCTACACTATATTCGGTCTTGACAAGTCATTAATTTTTATTTTCTTCTCAATCTAACTAATGCCTGTCACTTGGTGGTAGGAGTAATAATAGAAGTTCTAATGTTAGAGATTTTTTTTCTCACTGCCTGGAACTTGTTAAACTGCAGCTCATCATTAGAATGTGATGCTGAGCCTTGTTATTTCGTCAGAAAGACATATGACGCGGTGGCAGCCATATTGTTGTGAAGTTGTTAGATACTTAAATATCTCTGACTCAGTGCAGAATTTCTATATTTGGTTTGGAAGGCTGATACTTATTATGGATGATATTGTATTGGACCATGTATGTATAATACACACATCATAATAAATTCACCATGGCCCATTGTAAGGTATATTAAAATGGACACAATTTAATTTCCCCTATAAGCTCTTTTCTTCTGCCACTCCTGGGGGTATATTTACTAAGATTTGTGGTTCTGCCAAATTGGTGGGAGTTTGAACTCGAATTTTATTGGACGTATTTTTCTGCAACTTTTTAAATTAATTTTCTGTAATTTACTAAGGTGCTGAGTTTTCATTTTTTGTATTTTCCGATGTCCATGACAGGCAGTGTTTTTCGGGAGTGATACACTGCCGGACATAACACAAAGAAGCCCGGCCGGATCAGTGAGATCCGTGCAGGGCTTCATTGTGTGCAGTATTAACAGAGTTAAACGTGTTAAAAAAAAATTGGTGTGGTCCCCCCTCCTATTTATAACCAGCCTCGGGCTCTTTGAGCCGGTCCTGGTTGTTTAAATACCGGGGGGAAATTTACTGGGATCCCCCCGTATTTAGACAACCAGCATCGGGCTCTTGGGCTAGCCCTGGTTCCAAAAATACAGGGGACAAAAGACGTAGGGGTACCCTGTACTTTTAAAACCAGCACCGGGCTCCACTAGCTGAAAAGATAATCCCACAGCCGGGGTACACTTTTATTCTGGTCCCTGCGGCCGTGGCATTACCCCCCAACTAGTCACACCTGGCCGGGGTACCCTGGAGGAGTGTGGACCCCTTAAATCCAGGGGTCCCCCCTCCATGCACCCAAGGGCCAGGGGTGAAGCCCGAGGCTGTACCCAGCATCCCTGAGCGGTGGGTGACAGGTTGATAGCCTTTTTGTGTGTAAAAAAAAGAATACTGTCTTTTGTTTTAGAACCACAAGTAACAGCAAGCCTCCCCCGCTTGCTGGTACTTGGAGAACCACAAGTACCAACATGCGGGAAAATAACAGGCCCGCTGGTACCTGTAGTTCTACAACAAAAGAAATACCCAAATAAAAACAAGACACACACACCGTGACAGTACAGTTTTATTAAAGCACATTTACACACTCATACATACTTACCTAAATCCCACGCGGCCCAATCACGTCCCCTTCTCCAGTAGCATCCAATCGTGTACCTGTAAAACCAAAATTCCAATATACTCACCTATTACACAGTGATGATCTGTCCTCTTCTTTCCTGAAGTAATCCACGGCCTTGTAAAAAATAAAAAAAAGGAAACCCGGTCCACGCCACTAAAGGGATTCCATGTTTACACATGGAGCCCCTTTCCCTGAATGCCGGGACCCCCTGTGACTCCTGTGACTGGAGATACCAGCAGCCAATCAGGGAGCGCCACGTCATGGCGCTCTCCTGATTGGCTGTGCGCTACTCGCTTGTCAATCAGGAGTAGCACACCAGCTAGAATGGAGGATCGCGCTCCTCCATTCTAGCCTATGATGGGATCTTTGCAGTCTGCGGTTAACATCAGGGTTAATTGGGATCACTCTTGTGGGTGACCACAACTAGAATCTCCTGGCTTCTAGCACAGGTACTCTGGATAACTGCCCTGTGGATAACAAGATACTAAGGGGTAAATTTACTAAAGCAAGTGCTGATGTTGCCCATAGCAACAAATCAGAATCTGTCTATCATTTCTCTATTGCATCCTAGAAAATGATAAGCATAATCTCATTGGTTGCTATGTGTAACATCGCCACTTTTCAATTTAAGAAGCTTTAGTAAATTTACCCTCAAGTTGCAGAAGATGAACCTCCATCCACAGCTTTTATGCTCTAATCAGTTTTATCTTTCCCTTGTCTTGTGATCAATCTTTTTAAATCCCATCTTATTTCCATGACTGATGGATGATGTACAAAGACCCCAGGTTTATTGGCTAGTTTAAAAAATAAGTTCCCCCTAATGAGTGCTTTCAAAGAGTGACCCCTAAAAAAGAAAACCTCCAATCCTGGTGGCTAGTGTAAAAAGCATGCTTCAGATATGAAGTCTCACTTCCTATTGGTTATGACAGATTTACTTTTAACCTCATTCCACATGCCTAGTGTAAAAGTCAGATCCCAGACTACAGTACGTGGCTTGATTAAAACAGACCTTGGTTTTCATGCTCGGTGAAATAAGCAGTCGTCAATTTTAGAGATGAGCGGGTTCGGTTCTCCGAGATCCGAACCCCCCGAACTTCACCTATTTTACACGGTTACGAGGCAGCCTCGGATCTTCCCACCTTGCTCGGTTAACCCAAACGCGCCCGAACGTCATCATCCCGCTGTCGGATTCTCGCGAGATTTGTATTCTATAAAAAGAGCCGCGCATCGCCGCCATTTTCACTCGTGCATTGGAGATTGAACGGAGAGGACGTTGCTGCGTTCTCTACCTGAAAAGCTCCGTAATCTGTGCTCAGTGTGCTGCAAATATCTGTGCTCAGTGTGCTGAAAATATCTACGTTCTCTGCCTGAAAACGCTCCATGTCTGTGCTCAGTGTGCTGCAAATATCTGTGCTCAGTGTGCTGCATTGTGGGGACTGGGGACCACCAGTATATATAGTAGTACAGTACAGTAGGCCATTGCTGTATCTTGCAGCTCTGTGTTAAGTATACTATCTCTGTGCTGCATTATTGTGAGCAGTATATAGTAGGACAGTGCAGCATTTTGGTGACCAGCAGTATACATATATAGTACAGTACAGTAGGCCATTGCTGTATCTTGCAGCTCTGTGTCAAGTATACTATCTCTGTGCTGCATTATTGTGAGCAGTATATAGTAGGACAGTGCAGCATTTTGGTGACCAGCAGTATACATATATAGTACAGTACAGTAGGCCATTGCTGTATCTTGCAGCTCTGTGTCAAGTATACTATCTCTGTGCTGCATTATTGTGAGCAGTATATAGTAGGACAGTGCAGCATTTTGGTGACCAGCAGTATACATATATAGTACAGTACAGTAGGCCATTGCTGTATCTTGCAGCTCTGTGTCAAGTATACTATCTCTGTGCTGCATTATTGTGAGCAGTATATAGTAGGACAGTGCAGCATTTTGGTGACCAGCAGTATACATATATGGGTGGTCATTCCGAGTTGTTCGCTCGCAAGCTGCTTTTAGCAGCTTTGCACATGCTAAGCCGCCGCCTACTGGGAGTGAATCTTAGCATAATAAAATTGCGAACGAAAGATTCTCAAAATTGCGATTACACACCTCTTAGCAGTTTCTGAGTAGCTTCAAACTTACTCGGCATCTGCGATCAGTTCAGTGCTTGTCGTTCCTGGTTTGACGTCACAAACACACCCAGCGTTCGCCCAGACACTCCTCCGTTTCTTCAGCCACTCACGCGTTTTTCCCAGAAACGGTAGCGTTTTTTCCGCACACACCCATAAAACGGCCTGTTTCCGCCCAGAAACACCCACTTCCTGTCAATCACATTACGATCACCAGAACGAAGAAAAATCCGTGAGTTAAATTCCTAACTGCATAGCAAATTTACTTGGCGCAGTCGCACTGCGGACATTGCGCATGCGCATTCGCGACTAATCGCTCCGTTGCTGTATCTTGCAGCTCTGTGTCAAGTATACTATCTCTATGCTGCATTATTGTGAGCAGTATATAGTAGGACAGTGCAGCATTTTGGTGACCAGCAGTATACATATAGTACAGTACAGTAGGCCATTGCTGTATCTTGCAGCTCTGTGTCACTTCTAGTATCCTGATCAGTGCTCAATATCTGCTGCATTGTTGTGACCAGTATGTATACTGTACTGTGCAACGTGTGTTATATACCTGGTGTTTTTATACATCCTGTAATCTGTACTGAGCGATGTGTGAGATACACCTGGGGATTGTACACCCTATATACTGTACTGTGTGATGTGTGAGATACACCTGGGGATTATACACCCTATATTATTATTATTATTATTATCCTTTATTTATATCGCACCACAAGGGTTCCGCAGCGCCCAATTACAGAGTACATAAATAATCAAACAAACAGGAAAACAGCAACTTACAGTTGATGACAGTATAGGACAAGTACAGGGTAAATAAACATAGTTACATCAGCAGATGACACTGGAATAAGAATCAGGTGGCAGAAGACTGCTGGATGTGGTACAGTTGAAGATTATTAAAGTAAGACAAAGGATAAGCACATGAGGGAAGAGGGTCCTGCTCGTAAGAGCTTACAATCTAAAGGGGAGGGGTAGACAGACATGGGTGACACAGATGGTGTACATAGAGAACGTGGAACAGAGGGTTAGGATGAGATTTGGCTGGGTTTGGTGAAGAAGTGGACACTCAGAAGGCACAAGTTAATACTTAACATTGCAACATTTTACTGGGCTATGCAGGAGAAAATTAAAAATAGGGGAAAAAAAAAAAAAGAATCGATAACTTCTACCACTTTCAAAAAGGTCAATGGAAGCTGAAATAATGGACAACTACCTCATGGAAGCCAGATACAGTATACCAAACAGTACTTAGCAGAGTTAGGAATGAGTGCTTATGAAATACAGTAACATTTTGTCATAATATTTCAGAAACTGCATGGCTGGTCTCTTGCACTCTTTTGCTCTAATACACCACCTGCTTTAGGATTTATATTCAAAAACATTATGTCTCCATAATCCCAAAAACGTCAGTCTTCTTGGAAAGTGGTTTGTTCCTTTGTAAGGGAAAGAGAACAAACGTTCTCAAACAACGGTTTCTCAATTTCTTTTTCCTCTGGGAAGGGATTGTGGATTTGCAGGAATATCTGAGCATTTCTGTAATCAGAAAGCAGCGACTTTCTACAAATGTTTGCAAATAATTCCAGTGATTTTGTCATTTTCTTCCAGTCATTTGGACCAATAATACCATTGATTAGAACGAATAATTCCAGTGATTTTGTCATTTTCTTCCAGTGATTTGGACCAATAATACCATTGATTAGAACAAATAATTCCAGTGATTTTGTCATTTTCTTCCAGTGATTTGGACCAATAATACCATTGATTAGAATGAATAATTCCAGTGATTTTGTCATTTTCTTCCAGTGATTTGGACCAATAATACCATTGATTAGAACGAATAATTCCTGTGATATTGATGAGTTTGTTTATCGCTTAGCTTAGCCGTCCAGCGACCACAGTGCACCTCTTTTTCTCTTTTCTTTGCATCATGTGCTGTTTGGGGCCAATTTTTTGAAGTGCCATCCTGTCTGACACTGCAGTGCCACTCCTAGATGGGCCAGGTGTTCGTGCCGCCCTCTTGGGTCGCTTTGCTTAGTCATCCAGGGACATCGGTGCAAATTTTAGGACTAAAAATAGTATTGTAAAGTGTGAGGTGTTCAGAATAGACTGGAAATGAGATAAAATTGTGGTTATTGAGGTTAATAATACTATAGGATCAAAATTACCCCCAAATTCTATGATTTAAGCTGTTTTTGAGGGGTTTTTGAAAAAAAACACCCGAATCTGACAAAAAATGTTCAGGGAGGTTTTGCCAAAACGCGTCCGAATCCAAAACACGGCCGCGGAACTGAATCCAAAACCAAAACACAAAACCCGAAAAATTTTGGATGCACATCTCTAGTCAATTTAAGTGACTATGGGCCAGATGCATCATCACTTGGAAAGTGATAAAGTGGAGAAAGAAAAAGTGCCAGCCAATCAGCTCCTAACTGCATTTTTCAAACAGGACCTGTGACATGGCAGGTAGGACCTGATTGGCTGGTACTTTTTCCTTCTCATTTTATCACTCTCCAAGCGATGATGCATCTAGCCCTAAGGCCCTGATTTAGCATGGGGTGTAGTTGTGTGAAAAATCACACAACTACAACTCTTTACACAAACATGCGGGGGTACGCCCAGCACAGGGCAAGTCCGCCCCATATGCCTAGTTCTGCCCGTTAACATGCGCGCACGTTGCTCAGCAGCGAAGCACTTGCATGATTAGGGTTGCCCCCTGCCGACGCAGCCTAGCTGCGAAAGCAGTCGGCGAGCAACCATCTCTTGGGTCACAGTGGCTGCGTGTGACATCACGCAGACACCGCAGCCTGCCCCACAGACTGTCCAGTCCACCCAAACGGTGTGTCGATGCCCACAAAACATGACATCGACACCCCCTCGCCGCTCCTCTACCAGGACTTACATTCTGTTCTGAAGAAAATGCAGTTTAAGACCTTGCACATGCACGCACCAGCGCTGCGCAGAAGTACTAATATCAGCAAATAGCTATTTTAGCACTTCAGGGTATGATGCTGAATTAGCCCATAAATGCTGACCACAGTCCAGTGCAGGAAACCTGTCACTGTGTAATAATTGTGTGGCTCCTCTGCAGGGATCTCCCAATGGCCCCTGGTGTTCACATGCGGGAAGAACAGACACACTATTGCACTGGAGATTCATGCATCAAGCAGTGACATCACAGAGTGAGTTTAGGGAAACTGCTTGGGTCACATTTTTAATTCCTTAACAGTATTCAGAACAGACCTGGAACAGCCATGGGTGGTAAATTGAGTGTGCAACACACTCTATCCTGCAGGAATAGACCTGGGACTGTTCAAAGCTGGCAACAAAAGCAGGCCTATCTTCTCAGCTGTAGTTTGTGGCCCCATGAAATTAGCCCTGCTGCCTATACATATATATATATAAACTTGTGGTCTATTTACTGATGGATCTGAAGGCTGCAAGATGCCATTCCATTCACCCTGCAAGCTGAATACAGGTGCCACAAGCATCAATGGCCGTCCCTCCGCTTGTGCGCTGGGTAGAAACATGGGCCCTCATTCCGAGTTGTTCGCTCGGTATTTTTCATCGCATTGCAGTGAAAATCCGCTTAGTACGCATGCGCAATGTTCGCACTGCGACTGCGCCAAGTAACTTTACTATGAAGAAAGTATTTTTACTCACGGCTTTTTCTTCGCTCCGGCGATCGTAATGTGATTGACAGGAAATGGGTGTTACTGGGCGGAAACACGGCGTTTCAGGGGCGTGTGGCTGAAAACGCTACCGTTTCCGGAAAAAACGCAGGAGTGGCCGGAGAAACGGTGGGAGTGCCTGGGCGAACGCTGGGTGTGTTTATGACGTCAACCAGGAACGACAAGCACTGAAATGATCGCACAGGCAGAGTAAGTCTGGAGCTACTCTGAAACTGCTAAGTAGTTAGTAATCGCAATATTGCGAATACATCGGTCGCAATTTTAAGAAGCTAAGATTCACTCCCAGTAGGCGGCGGCTTAGCGTGTGTAACTCTGCTAAATTCGCCTTGCGACCGATCAACTCGGAATGAGGGCCATTGTTCGTACAGCCCTAGTGATTTCCCTGGTCAGCTCCAAGAAATAGTTTTTATATAAAGCGCTGTAGTACTTGATAAATAGAGCACTGTGGGGTCAGGGACGGTATGTACAGTATGTAATAGAGTAGAATTTTACACCTTCATAATACTTTTATTTGCATAAATCTACTTCTAAAGCTTTTACTAAATATGTTTATCTGCAACATCTCCCTGCACTTTTATACTTTCAGCATTTACGCTATCCAGGCAGAGCTATTTATTTTACTTCCCTTAGTAACAGTCTTGTATATATACAAATGTATCCAATACACAGAGTACAACTGGTCTGTTTTTCGTCATCCTTTTTAAATTTCTGTAGTCATATGTGTTCTGTTATTTCGTTACTGCGTACATAATGACAAAACTGTTTTGTTGTTTGCTACTTGCTTCACTATGGTGTACAATGCACTCTGTCCCGGTGACTGTTTACACATGAGCTACACATGCAGAATCTACTGCATTCCCTTAAACAGCATCTACTGCGTTCCCTTATACAGCATCTAATGCTTTCCCTTATACAGCATCTACTGCTTTCCCTTATACAGCATCTACTGCTTTCCCTTATACAGCATCTACTGCTTTCCCTTATACATCATCTACTAATTTCCCTTATACAGCCTCTACTGCTTTCCCTTATGCAGCGTCTGCTGCATTCCCTTGTACAGCATCTAATGCTTTCCCTTATAAAGTATTAAATGCTTTCCCTTATACAGCATCTAATGCTTTCCCTTATACAGCATCTAATGCTTTGCCTTATGCAGCATCTAATGCTTTGCTTTATGCAGCATCTACTGCTTTCCATTATACAGCATCTACTGCTTTCCCTTATACAGCCTCTACTGCTTTCCCTTATGCAGCGTCTGCTGCATTCCCTTGTACAGCATCTAATGCTTTTCTTTATACAGCGTCTAATGCTTTCCCTTATACAGCGTCTACTGCTTTCCCTTATACAGCGTCTACTGCTTTCCCTTATACATCATCTACTGCTTCCCTTATACAGTATTAAATGTTTTCCCTGATACAGCATCTAATGCTTTCCCTTATGCAGCATCTAATGCTTTGCTTTATGCAGCATCTACTGCTTTCCCTTATACAGCGTCTACTACTTTCCCTGATACAGCATCTGCTGTATTCCTTTATACAGCATCTACTGCTTTCCCTTATACAGTATCTAATGCTTTCCCTTATACAGCATATAATGCTTTCCCTTATGCAGCAACTACTGCTTTACCTTATACAGCATCTACTGCTTTTCCTTATACAGCATCTACTTCATTCCCTTATGCACAGCTAATGCTTTCCCTTATGCAGCATCTAATACTTTCCCTTATACAGCATCTGCTGCTTTCCCTTATACAGCGTCTACTGCTTTCCCTTATACAGCATCTACTGCTTTCCCTTATACAGCATCTACTGCTTTCCCTTATACAGCATCTACTGCTTTCCTTTATACAGCATCTATTGCTTTCCCTTATACATCATCTACTAATTTCCCTTATATAGCGTCTACTGCTTTCCCTTATACAGCATCTAATGTTTTCCCTTATACAGCATCTACTTCTTTCCCTTATACAGCCTCTACTGCTTTCCCTTATGCAGTATCTGCTGCATTCCCTTGTACAGCATCTAATGCTTTCCTTATACAGCATCTAATGCTTTCCATATGCAGCAACTACTGCTTTCCCTTATACAGCATCTAATGCTTTCCCTTATACAGCAACTAATGCTTTCCCTTATACAGCGTCTACTGCTTCTCTTATATAACATCTGCTGCTTTCCCTTATACAACGTCTAATGCTTTCCCTTATACAGCGTCTGCTGCATTCCCTTATACAGCATCTAATGCTTTCCATTATACAGCATCTAATGCTTTGCCTTATGCAGCATCTAATGCTTTGCTTTACGCAGCATCTGCTACTTTCCCTTATACAGCATCTACTGCATTCCCTTGTACAGTGTCTACTACCTTCCCTTATACAGCATCTAATTCTTTTCCTTATACAGCGTCTACTGCTTTTCCTGATACAGCATCTGCTGTATTCCCTTATAGAGCATCTACTGCATTCCCTTATACAACATCTACTGCTTTCCCTTATACAGCATCTAATGCTTTCCCTTATACAGCATATAATGCTTTCCTTTATGCAGCAACTACTGCTTTACCTTATACAGCATCTAATGCTTTTCCTTACACAGCATCTACTGCTTTCCCGTATACAGCATCTACTAATTTCCCTTATACAGCATCTACTGATTTCCCTTATACAGCATCTAATGTTTTCCCTTATACAGCATCTACTGCTTTCCCTTATACAGCATCTAATGCTTTCCCTTATACAGCATCTAATGCTTTCCCTTATACTGCGTTTACTGCTTTCCCTTATACAGTATCTACTGCTTTCCCTTATACAGCATCTACTGCTTCCCTTATACAGTATTAAATGCTTTCCCTTATACAACATCTAATGCTTTCCCTTATACAGCATCTGCTGCATTCCCTTATACAGCATCTAATGCTTTTCCTTATACCGCATCTAATGCTTTGCCTTATGCAGCATATAATGCTTTGCTTTATGCAGCATCTACTGCTTTCCCTTATACAGCATCTACTGCATTCCCTTATACAGCATCTAATGCTTTCCCTTATACAGCATCTAATGCTTTGCCTTATGCAACATCTAATGCTTTGCTTTATACAGCATCTAATGCTTTCCCTTATACAGCGTCTACTGCTTTCCCTTATACAGCATCTACTGCTACCCTTATACAGTATTAAATGCTTTCCCTTATACAACATCTAATGCTTTCCTTTATACAGCATATGCTGCATTCCCTTATACAGCATCTAATGCTTTCCCTTATACCGCATCTAATGCTTTGCCTTATGCAGCATATAATGCTTTGCTTTATGCAGCATCTACTGCTTTCCCTTATTCAGCATCTACTGCATTCCCTTGTGCAGGGTCTACTGCTTTCCCTGATACAGCATCTGCTGTATTCCCTTATACAGCATCTACTGCTTTCCCTTATACAGCGTCTACTGCTTTCCCTGATACAGCATCTGCTGTATTCCCTTATACAGCATCTACTGCTTTCCCTTATACAGCGTCTACTGCTTTCCCTGATACAGCATCTGCTGTATTCCCTTATACAGCATCTACTGCATTCCCTTATACAACATCTAATGCTTTCCCTTATACAGCATCTAATGCTTTCCCTTATACTGCATATAATGCTTTCCCTTATGCAGCAACTGCTGCTTTACCTTATACAGCATCTAATGTTTCTCTGACGTCCTAAGTGGATGCTGGGACTCCGTAAGGACCATGGGGAATAGCGGCTCCGCAGGAGACTGGGCACAACTAAAAGAAAGCTTTAGACTAACTGGTGTGCACTGGCTCCTCCCACTATGACCCTCCTCCAGACTTCAGTTAGAATCTTGTGCCCGGCTGAGCTGGATGCACACTAGGGTCTCTCCTGATCTCCTAGAAAGAAAGTATATTTTAGGTTTTTTATTTTATAGTGAGATCTGCTGGCAACAGACTCACTGCAGCGAGGGACTAAGGGGAGAAGAAGCGAACCTACCTGACTGGAGATAGCTTGGGCTTCTTAGGCTACTGGACACCATTAGCTCCAGAGGGATCGAACACAGGACCCGACCTCGATCGTTCGGTCCCGGAGCCGCGCCGCCGGCCCCCTTACAGAGCCAGAAGCAAGAAGTGTTCCGGAAAATCGGCGGCAGAAGACTTCTGTCTTCAACAAGGTAGCGCACAGCACTGCAGCTGTGCGCCATTGCTCCTCATGCACACCTCACACTCCGGTCACTGATGGGTGCAGGGCGCTGGAGGGGGGCGCCCTGAGGGCAATATAATACACCTTGGCTGGCAAATCTACACCATATATAGTCAGGAAGGCTATATAGGTGTAAAAATACCCCTGCCAGAATTCCAGAAAAAGCGGGAGAAGTCTGACGGAAAAGGGGCGGGGCTATCTCCCTCAGCACACTGGCGCCATTTTTCCCTCACAGCTCCGCTGGAAGGATCGCTCCCTGGCTCTCCCCTGCAGTGTCAAGCTACATAAGGGTAAAAAAGAGAGGGGGGGCACTAAATTCAGGCGCAGTATATGTAATATAAGCAGCTATAAGGGAAAAAACACTAATTTATAGTGGGATCCCTGTGTTATATAGCGCTCTGGTGTGTGCTGGCATACTCTCTCTGTCTCCCTAAAGGGCTTTGTGGGGTCCTGTCCTCTGTCAGAGCATTCCCTGTGTGTGTGCGGTGTGTCGGTACGGCTGTGTCGACATGTTTGATGAGGAGGCTTATGTGGAGGCGGAGCAGATGCCTATAAATGTGATGTCACCCCCTGCGGGGCGACACCTGAGTGGATGGTTATGTGGAAGGAATTACGTGACAGTGTCGACTCCTTGCATAAAAGGTTTGACGACATACCGAATATGGGACAGCCGGCTTCTCAGCCTGTGCCTGCCCAGGTGTCTCAAAAGCCATCAGGGGCTCTAAAACGCCCGCTACCTCAGATGGCGGACACAGATGTCGACACGGATACTGACTCCAGTGTCGACGATGATGAGACTAATGTAACTTCCAATAGGGCCACACGTTACATGATTGAGGCTATGAAAAATGTGTTGCACATTTCTGATGTTACCCCAGGTACCACAAAAAAGGGTATTATGTTTGGAGAGAAAAAACTACCAGTAGTTTTTCCTCCATCTGAGGAGTTAAATGAAGTGTGTGAAGAAGCGTGGGCTTCCCCCGATAAGAAACTAGTAATTTCTAAAAGGTTACTAATGACGTACCCTTTCCCGCCAGAGGATAGGTCACGTTGGGAAACATCCCCTAGGGTGGATAAAGCGCTCACACGCTTGTCAAAGAAGGTGGCACTACCGTCTCTGGATACGGCCGCCCTAAAGGAACCTGCTGATAGAAAGCAGGAGGCTATTCTGAAGTCTGTATATACACACACAGGTATTATACTGAGACCAGCTATTGCTTCAGCATGGATGTGCAGTGCTGCAGCTGCGTGGTCAGATTCCCTGTTGGAAAATATTGATACCCTAGACAGGGACACTATATTGCTAACCGTAGAGCATATTAAAGACGCAGTCTTATACATGAGAGATGCACAGAGGGATATTTGCCGGCTGGCATCTAAAATAAGTGCAATGTCCATTTCTGCCAGGAGAGGGTTATGGACTCGGCAGTGGACAGGTGATGCAGACTCTAAAAGGCACATGGAAGTTTTGCCTTATAAAGGTGAGGAGTTGTTCGGGGATGGTCTCTCGGACCTAGTTTCCACAGCAACAGCTGGGAAGTCTGCATTTTTACCCCATGTTCCCTCACAGCCAAAGAAATCACCGTATTATCAGGTACAGTCCTTTCGGCCCCATAAGGGCAAGCGGGTTAGAGGCGCGTCCTTTCTGCCCAGAGGCAGAGGTAGAGGGAAAAAGCTGCAGCATACAGCCAGTTCCCAGGAGCAAAAGTCCTCCCCCGCTTCCTCTAAGTCCACAGCATGATGCTGGGGCTCCACAGGCGGAGCCAGGTACGGTGGGGGCCCGTCTCAAAAATTTCAGCGATCAGTGGGCTCGCTCACGGGTGGTTCCCTGGATCTTTCAAGTAGTATCTCAGGGGTACAAGCTGGAATTCGAGACGTCTCCCCCCCGCCGTTTACTCAAATCTGCCTTGCCAACAACTCCCTCAGGCAGGGAGGCAGTGATAGAGGCAATTCACAAGCTGTATTCCCAGCAGGTGATAGTAAAGGTGCCCCTACTTCAACAAGGACGGGGTTACTATTCCACAATGTTTGTGGTACTGAAACCGGACGGTTCGGTGAGACCCATTTTAAATTTGAAATCCTTGAACACATATATAAAAAAATTCAAGTTCAAGATGGAATCGCTCAGGGCGGTTATTGCAAGCCTGGACGAGGGGGATTACATGGTATCACTGGACATCAAGGATACTTACCTGCATGTCCCCATTTACCATCCTCACCAGGAGTACCTCAGATTTGTGGTACAGGATTGTCATTACCAATTCCAGACGTTGTCGTTCGGTCTATCCACGGCTCCGAGGGTCTTTACCAAGGTAATGGCCGAAATGATGATACTCCTTCGAAAGAAGGGAGTTTTAATTATCCCGTACTTGGACGATCTCCTGATAAAGGCGAGGTCCAGGGAGCAGTTGTTAGTCGGGGTAGCACTATCTCGGGAGGTGCTACAACAGCACGGCTGGATTCTAAATATTCCAAAGTCACAGCTGGTCCCTACGACACGTCTACTGTTCCTGGGGATGGTTCTGGACACAGAACAGAAAAAAGTGTTTCTCCCGGAGGAGAAGGCCAAGGAGTTGTCATCTCTAGTCAGAGGCCTCCTAAAACCAAAACAGGTGTCGGTGCATCACTGCACGCGGATCCTGGGAAAGATGGTAGCTTCCTACGAAGCAATTCCATTCGGCAGGTTCCATGCAAGAACCTTTCAGTGGGACCTGTTGGACAAGTGGTCCGGATCGCATCTTCAGATGCATCGGCTGATAACCCTGTCTCCAAGGACCAGGGTGTCTCTGCTGTGGTGGATGCAAAGTGCTCATCTTCAGGAGGGCCGCAGATTCGGCATACAGGACTGGGTCCTGGTGACCACGGATGCCAGCCTTCGAGGCTGGGGGGCAGTCACACAGGGAAGAAACTTCCAAGGACTTTGGTCAAGTCAGGAGACTTCCCTACACATAAATATTCTGGAACTGAGGGCCATTTACAATGCCCTAAGTAAGGCAAAACCCCTGCTTCAAAACCAGCCGGTACTGATCCAGTCAGACAACATCACGGCAGTCGCCCATGTAAACCGACAGGGTGGCACGAGAAGCAGGACGGCGATGGCAGAAGCCACAAGGATTCTCCGATGGGCGGAAAATCACGTGTTAGCACTGTCAGCAGTGTTCATTCCGGGAGTGGACAACTGGGAAGCAGACTTCCTCAGCAGGCACGACCTCCACCCGGGAGAGTGAGGACTTCATCCAGAAGTCTTCCAACTGATTGTAAACCGTTGGGAAAGGCCACAGGTGGACATGATGGCGTCCCGCCTAAACAAAAAGCTAGAAAGATATTGCGCCAGGTCAAGAGACCCGCAGGCGATAGCTGTGGACGCTCTAGTGACACCGTGGGTGTACCGGTCGGTTTATGTGTTCCCTCCTCTTCCTCTCATACCAAAGGTACTGAGGATAATAAGGAGAAGAGGAGTAAGAACTATACTCATTGTTCCGGATTGGCCAAGAAGAGCTTGGTACCCGGAACTTCAAGAAATGATCTCAGAGGACCCATGGCCTCTGCCGCTCAGACAGGACCTGCTGCTGCTGGGGCCCTGTCTGTTCCAAGACTTACCGCGGCTGCGTTTGACGGCATGGCGGTTGAACACCGGATCCTGAAGGAAAAGGGTATTCCGGAGGAAATCATTCCTACGCTGATTAAAGGTAGGAAGGAAGTAACCGCAAACCATTATCACCGCATATGGCGAAAATATGTTGCGTGGTGTGAGGCCAGGAAGGCCCCAATGGAGGAATTTCAGCTGGGCCGTTTCCTGCACTTCCTACAGTCAGGGGTGACTATGGGCCTAAAATTGGGTTCCATTAAGGTCCAGATTTCGGCTCTATCGATTTTCTTCCAGAGAGAACTGGCTTCACTACCTGAAGTTCAGACTTTTGTTAAGGGAGTGCTGCATATTCAGCCCCCTTTTGTGCCTCCAGTGGCACCTTGGGATCTCAACGTGGTGTTGGATTTCCTAAAGTCACATTGGTTTGAGCCACTTAAAACCGTGGAATTGAAGTATCTCACGTGGAAAGTGGTCATGTTGTTGGCCTTGGCTTCGGCCAGGCGTGTATTAGAATTGGCGGCTTTGTCATGTAAAAGCCCTTATCTGATTTTCCATATGGATAGGGCAGAATTGAGGACTCGTCCCCAATTTCTCCCTAAGGTGGTATCAGCTTTTCATCTGAACCAGCCTATCGTGGTGCCTGCGGCTACTAAAGACTTGGAGGCTTCCAAGTTGTTGGACGTAGTCAGGGCCCTGAAAATTTATGTTTCCAGGACAGCTGGAGTCAGAAAGACTGACTCGCTATTTATCCTGTATGCGCCCCACAAGGTGGGGGCACCTGCTTCAAAGCAGACTATTGCTCGCTGGATCTGTAGTACGATTCAGCTTGCACATTCTGCGGCTGGACTGCCGCATCCTAAATCGGTATAAGCCCATTCCACGAGGAAGGTGGGCTCTTCTTGGGCGGCTGCCCGAGGGGTCTCGGCTCTTCAACTTTGCCGAGCAACTACTTGGTCGGGGTCAAACACGTTTGCTAAATTCTACAAGTTTGACACCCTGGTTGAGGAGGACCTAGAGTTTGCCCATTCGGTGCTGCAGAGTCATCCGCACTCTCCCGCCCGTTTGGGAGCTTTGGTATAATCCCCATGGTCCTTACGGAGTCCCAGCATCCACTTAGGACGTCAGAGAAAATAAGAATTTACTCACCGGTAATTCTATTTCTCGTAGTCCGTAGTGGATGCTGGGCGCCCATCCCAAGTGCAGATTGTCTGCAATACTTGTGTATAGTTATTGTTTAACTAAAGGGTTATTGTTGAGCCATCTGTTGAGAGGCTCAGTTGTTATCATACTGTTAACTGGGTATTGTATCACGAGTTATACGGTGTGATTGGTGTGGCTGGTATGAGTCTTACCCGGGATTCAAAATCCTTCCTTATTGTGTCAGCTCTTCCGGGCACAGTATCCTAACTGAAGTCTGGAGGAGGGTCATAGTGGGAGGAGCCAGTGCACACCAGTTAGTCTAAAGCTTTCTTTTAGTTGTGCCCAGTCTCCTGCGGAGCCGCTATTCCCCATGGTCCTTACAGAGTCCCAGCATCCACTACGGACTACGAGAAATAGAATTACCGGTGAGTAAATTCTTATTTTTTCTTTATACAGCATCTACTGCTGTCCCTTATGCACATCTAATGCTTTCCCTTATGCAGCATCTAATGCTTTCCCTTATACAGCATCTGCTGCTTTCCCTTATACAGCATCTACTGCTTTCCCTTATACAGCATCTACTGCTTTCCCTTATACAGCATCTACTGCTTTCCCTTATACAGCATCTACTGCTTTCCCTTATACAGCATCTATTGCTTTCCCTTATACATCATCTACTAATTTCCCTTATACAGCGTCTACTGCTTTCCCTTATACAGCATCTAATGTTTTCCCTTATACAGCCTCTACTGCTTTCCCTTATACAGCCTCTACTGATTTCCCTTATGCAGTATCTGCTGCATTCCCTTGTACAGCATCTAATGCTTTCCTTATACAGCATCTAATGCTTTCCATATGCAGCAACTACTGCTTTCCCGTATACAGCATCTAATGCTTTCCCTTATACAGCATCTAATGCTTTCCCTTATACAGCGTCAACTGTTTCTCTTATATAACATCTACTGCTTTCCCTTATACAGCGTCTAATGCTTTCCCTTATACAGCGTATGCTGCATTCCCTTATACGGCATCTACTGCTTTCCCTTATACAGCATCTTATGCTTTCCCTTATTTTGCGTCTACTGCTTTCCCTTATACAGCATCTACTGCTTCCCTTATACAGTATTAAATGCTTTCCCTTATACAGCATCTAATGCTTTCCCTTATACAGCATCTGCTGCATTCCCTTATACAGCATCTACTGCTTTCCCTTATACAGCATCTAATGCTTTCCCTTAAACAGCATCTAATGCTTTGCCTTATGCAACATCTAATGCTTTGCTTTATACAGCATCTAATGCTTTCCCTTATACAGCGTCTACTGCTTTCCCTTATACAGCATCTACTGCTTCCCTTATACAGTATTAAATGCTTTCCCTTATACAGCATCTAATGCTTTCCTTTCTACAGCATCTGCTGCATTCCCTTATACAGCATCTAATGCTTTCCCTTCTATAGCATCTAATGCTTTGCCTTATGCAGCATATAATGCTTTGCTTTATGCAGCATCTACTGCTTTCCCTTATACAGCATCTACTGCATTCCCTTGTACAGCGTCTTCTACTTTCCCTTATACAGCATCTAATCCTTTTCTTATACAGCGTCTACTGCTTTCCCTGATACAGCATCTGCTGTGTTCCCTTATACAGCATCTACTGCTTTACCTTATACAGCGTCTACTGCTTTCCCTGATACAGCATCTGCTGTATTCCCTTATACAGCATCTACTGCTTTCCCTTATACAACATCTAATGCTTTCCCTTATTCAGCATCTAATGCTTTTCCTTATACAGCATATAATGCTTTCCCTTATGCAGCAACTACTGCTTTACCTTATACAGCATCTAATGCTTTCCCTTATGCACATCTAATGCTTTCCTTTATGCAGCTTCTAATGCTTTCCCTTATACAACATCTGCTGCTTTCCCTTATACAGCGTCTACTGCTTTCCCTTATACAGCATCTACTGCTTTCCCTTAAACAGCATCTACTGCTTTCCCTTATACAGCATCTACTGCTTTCCCTTATACAGCATCTACTGCTTTCCCTTATACAGCATCTACTGCTTTCCCTTATACATTATCTATTAATTTCCCTTATACAGCATCTACTGCTTTCCCGTATACAGCATCTAATGTTTTCCCTTATACAGCATCTAATGCTTTCCTTATACAGCATCTAATGCTTTCCATATGCAGCAACTACTGCTTTCCCTTATACAGCATCTAATGCTTTCCCTTATACTGCGTCTACTGCTTTCCCTTATACAGCATCTAATGCTTTCCCTTATACTGCGTCTACTGCTTTCCCTTATACAGTATCTACTGCTTTCCCTTATACAGCGTATGCTGCATTCCCTTATACGGCATCTACTGCTTTCCCTTATACAGCATCTTATGCTTTCCCTTATTTTGCGTCTACTGCTTTCCCTTATACAGCATCTACTGCTTCCCTTATACAGTATTAAATGCTTTCCCTTATACAGCATCTAATGCTTTCCCTTATACAGCATCTGCTGCATTCCCTTATACAGCATCTACTGCTTTCCCTTATACAGCATCTAATGCTTTCCCTTAAACAGCATCTAATGCTTTGCCTTATGCAACATCTAATGCTTTGCTTTATACAGCATCTAATGCTTTCCCTTATACAGCGTCTACTGCTTTCCCTTATACAGCATCTACTGCTTCCCTTATACAGTATTAAATGCTTTCCCTTATACAGCATCTAATGCTTTCCTTTCTACAGCATCTGCTGCATTCCCTTATACAGCAACTAATGCTTTCCCTTCTATAGCATCTAATGCTTTGCCTTATGCAGCATATAATGCTTTGCTTTATGCGGCATCTACTGCTTTCCCTTATACAGCATCTACTGCATTCCCTTGTACAGCGTCTTCTACTTTCCCTTATACAGCATCTAATCCTTTTCTTATACAGCGTCTACTGCTTTCCCTGATACAGCATCTGCTGTGTTCCCTTATACAGCATCTACTGCTTTACCTTATACAGCGTCTACTGCTTTCCCTGATACAGCATCTGCTGTATTCCCTTATACAGCATCTACTGCTTTCCCTTATACAACATCTAATGCTTTCCCTTATTCAGCATCTAATGCTTTTCCTTATACAGCATATAATGCTTTCCCTTATGCAGCAACTACTGCTTTACCTTATACAGCATCTAATGCTTTTCCTTATACAGCATCTACTGCTTTCCCTTATGCACATCTAATGCTTTCCTTTATGCAGCTTCTAATGCTTTCCCTTATACAACATCTGCTGCTTTCCCTTATACAGCGTCTACTGCTTTCCCTTATACAGCATCTACTGCTTTCCCTTAAACAGCATCTACTGCTTTCCCTTATACAGCATCTACTGCTTTCCCTTATACAGCATCTACTGCTTTCCATTATACAGCATCTATTGCTTTCCCTTATACATTATCTATTAATTTCCCTTATACAGCATCTACTGCTTTCCCGTATACAGCATCTAATGTTTTCCCTTATACAGCATCTACTGCTTTCCCTTATACAGCCTCTACTGCTTTCCCTTATGCAGTATCTGCTGTATTCCCTTGTACAGCATCTAATGCTTTCCTTATACAGCATCTAATGCTTTCCATATGCAGCAACTACTGCTTTCCCTTATACAGCATCTATTGCTTTCCCTTATGCAGCATCTAATGCTTTCCCTTATACAGCGTGTACTGCTTCTCTTATATAACATCTGCTGCTTCCCTTATACAATGTCTAATGCTTTCCCTTATACAGCGTCTGCTGCATTCCCTTATACAGCATCTAATGCTTTCCATTATACAGCATCTAATGCTTTGCCTTATGCAGCATCTATTGCTTTGCTTTATGCAGCATCTACTGCTTTCCCTTATACAGCATCTACTGCATTCCCTTGTACAGTGTCTACTACTTTCCCTTATACAGCATCTAATTCTTTTCCTTATACAGCGTCTACTGCTTTCCCTGATACAGCATCTGCTGTATTCCCTTATAGAGCATCTATTGTATTCCCTTATACAACATCTACTGCTTTCCCTTATACAGCATCTAATGCTTTCCCTTATACAGCATATAATGCTTTCCTTTATGCAGCAACTACTGCTTTACCTTATACAGCATCTAATGCTTTTCCTTATACAGCATCTAATGCTTTCCCTTATACAGCATCTACTAATTTCCCTTATACAGCATCTACTGCTTTCCCTTATACAGCATCTAATGCTTTCCCTTATACAGCATCTAATGCTTTCCCTTATACTGCGTTTACTGCTTTCCCTTATACAGCGTCTACTGCTTTCCCTTATACAGCATCTACTGCTTCCCTTATACAGTATTAAATGCTTTCCCTTATACAGCATCTAATGCTTTCCCTTATACGGCATCTGCAGCATTCCCTTATACAGCATCTACTGCTTTCCCTTATACAGCATCTACTGCTTTCCCTTATACAGCATCTAATGCTACCCTTATACAGTATTAAATGCTTTCCCTTATGCAGAATCTGCTGCATTCCCTTATACAGCATCTACTGCTTTCCCTTATACAGCATCTACTGCTTTCCCTTATACAGCATCTAATGCTTTCCCTTATACAGCATCTAATGCTTTGCCTTATGCAACATCTAATGCTTTGCTTTATACAGCATCTAATGCTTTCCCTTATACAGCGTCTACTGCTTTCCCTTATACAGCATCTACTGCTACCCTTATACAGTATTAAATGCTTTCCCTAATACAACATCTAATGCTTTCCCTTATACAGCATCTGCTGCATTCCCTTATACAGCATCTAATGCTTTCCCTTATACCGCATCTAATGCTTTGCCTTATGCAGCATATAATGCTTTGCTTTATGCAGCATCTACTGCTTTCCCTTATACAGCATCTACTGCATTCCCTTGTACAGCGTCTTCTACTTTCCCTTATACAGCATCTAATCCTTTTCCTTATACAGCGTCTACTGCTTTCCCTGATACAGCATCTGCTGTTTTCCCTTTTACAGCATCTACTGCATTCCCTTATACAACATCTAAGGCTTTCCCTTATACAGCATCTAATGCTTTCTCTTATACAGCATATAATGCTCTTTCTTATGCAGTAACTACTGCTTTACCTTATACAGCATCTAATGCTTTCCCTTATACAGCATCTAATGCTTTCCTTTATACAGCATCTGCTGCATTCCCTTATACAGCATCTAATGCTTTCCCTTATACAGCATCTAATGCTTTGCCTTATGCAGCATATAATGCTTTGCTTTATGCAGCATCTGCTGCTTTTCCTTACACAGCATCTACTACATTCCCTTGTACAGCGTCTACTACTTTCCCTTATACAGCATCTAATCCTTTTCCTTATACAGTGTCTACTGCTTTCCCTGATACAGCATCTGCTGTATTCCCTTATACAGCATCTATTGCATTCCCTTATACAACATCTAATGCTTTCCGTATACAGCATCTAATGCTTTCCCTTATACAGCATATAATGCTTTCCCTTATGCATCAACTACTGCTTTACCTTATACAGCATCTAACGTTTTCCCTTATACAGCATTTACTGCTTTCCCTTATACAGCATCTACTGCTTTCCCTTATGCACATCTAATGCTTTCCCTTACGCAGCATCTAATGCTTTCCCTTACACAGCATCTGCTGCTTTCCCTTATACATCGTCTACTGCTTCCCTTGTACTGCGTCTACTGCTTTCCCTTGTACAATGTGTAATGCTTTCCCTTGTACAGCGTGTACTGCTTTCCCTTGTACAGAGTGTACTGCTTTCCCTTATACAGCATCTGCTGCTTTCCCTTATACAGCGTCTAATGCTCTCCTTTATACAGCATCTGCTGCTTTCCCTTATACAGCGTCTACTGCTTTCCCTTGTACTGCATCTTCTGCTTTCACTTGTACAGCGTGTACTGCTTTCCCTTGTACAGCGTGTACTGCTTTCCCTTATACAGCGTCTACTGCTTTCCCTTGTACAGCATCTACTGCTTTCTCTTGTACTGCGTCTACTGCTTTCCGTTGTACAGCGTGTACTGCTTTCCCTTATACAGCGTCTACTGCTTTCCCTTGTACAGCATCTGCTGCTTTCCCTTGTACTGCGTGTACTGCTTTCCCTTGTACTGCGTGTACTGCTTTCCCTTGTACTGCGTGTACTGCTTTCCCTTATACAGCGTCTACTGCTTTCCCTTGTACAGCATCTACTGCTTTCTCTTATGCAGTGTCTACTGCTTTCCTTTATACAGCATCTACTGCTTTCTCTTGTACAGTGTCTACTGCTTTCCCTTATACAGCATCTAATGCTTTCTCGTATGCAGCAACTACTAAATTCCCTTATACAACATCTAATGCTTTCCCTTACACAGGGGGTAATTCATGCCTGATCGTTAGGGTGCGTTTTGTTGCATATGTGAGTTCAGGTAGTCGCCGCCTACAGGGGGAGGGGAAATTCGCTGTGCAGGTGTGCGATCGCATGTGCAGGAAAGCTGCCCAAACAGAAGTTTGTGCAGTCTTTGCACAGCCCAGGACTTACTCAGCCGCTGCAATGATCGAGCCGGATATGACGTCACGAATCCTCACACAAAACGCCGGGTCCCTCCTGCTTTTTTCCGGATACTCCCTGAAAACGGTCAGTTGCCACCCACAAACGCCCTCTTCCTGTCAATCTTCTTGCGATCGGTGGTGTTCTCAGATTTTTTGCACCATCCCGTCACTTCCCGGCACTGCGGACCGTCACACCTGTGCACTGTGGTGCATACGTATGCACAGTTCAGACCTGATCGCCTGCTGTGCAAAAACGCACAACAGCGATCAGTTCTGAATTAGCCCCACAGTGTCTACTGTTTTTCCTTATACAGTGTCTACTGATTTCCCTTATGCATCATCTGCTGCTTTCCTTTATGTAGTGTCTGCTGTTTTCCTTTATCCAGTGTATGCTGCTTTCACTTATACAGCTTCTACTGCTTTCCTCTATAAAACGTCTATTGCGTTTACTTAAACAGCTAATACTGCTTTCCCTTATAGAGTGTATACTGATTTCCCTTATACAGCGTCCGATGCTTTCCCTTATACAGCATATACTGAATTCCCTTATACAGCATCTACTGCTTTCACTTATACAGCATCTACTGCTTTCCCTTATACAGCGTATACTGATTTCCCTTATACAGCATCTGCTGCTTTCCCTTATACAGCATATACTGATTTCCCTTATACAGCGTCCACTGATTTCCCTTTTACTGTACAGCAACTACTTCTTTCCCTTACACAGCATCTGCTGCTTTCACCTATACAAGAACTGCTGCGTTCCCTTATACGGTGTCTACTGCTTTCCCTTATACAGCGTTCACTGGTTTCCCTTATACTGTACAGCAACTACTACTTTCCCTTACACAACAACTGCTACTTTCACTTATACAACAACTGCTGAGTTCCCTTATGCAGTGTCTACTGCTTTCCCTTAAACAGCATTTATTTGAATCCCCCATCCATCATCTACTGCTTTCACTTATACAGCAGCTACTTCCCTTTTGCAGCATCTACTGGTTTCCCTTATCTACTGCTTTTCCTTATACATCAGCTACTTCCCTTATGCAGCATCTATTGCTTTCCCTTCAACAGCGTCTGATGGTTTCCCTTATACAGCGTATACTGATTTCCCTTATACAGTGTCTACAGCTTTCCCTTGTACAGCAGCTACAGCATTCCCTTATGATCACTTTTACACTTGAACACACAATTGGCCACAAAACATACTGTACCTTCCAACTTTTCAATCTTGAGACCCAGGACCCTTTCATTGCGAAGCTACTCGCGACACTTGTGGCCTTGTTTGGGAGGGCGTGGCTTCTGCTTAGTGGGCATGGCCATGCAGCAGAAACCAATTCTCCTTCATTTTGGGGGTGTGCCCAGCGCTCCCCAAGCAGCTTGGCAGCCCCCTGCTCACCTCCCAGCACTGAATACATGCCATGTGTGTATGTGCAGCACGCCGGCTGCTATGGAACTACACATTCCAGCATGTCCTGCCACAGTTACAGCATGCCATAACAGTAAAACTATGACAGAGCCTGCTGGGATACTACGTTCCACAGCAGGTACATGTTGTCTAGCCCTGGCCTAACCTACACTCAGGAGTTAAAATGGGGGGGAACAAGGTGGAACTGAGTTCCACCACCTGTAATGGAAGGAGGAACTAGTTCCACCTCCTCCATTGCCCTGCCCAGTAATTCCAACAGAAAAGCCTGCCCTATCATCTATGTCAATACGTGATGCAGGTGACACCAGTATTACTGATGAGCTGCAGCCACTTCCCACTTCCACAGGTCCTGTTGGCTCCATGGTCCTCCTCCATTTACAGCCCACCCTTTCTGGTACTCACACATGCTGTGTCTGTTAGACAGCATTCATCCCCTCCTCAGGTCCCATTGGCTTCCTTTTCAGGAACGGCATATGTGATGTCATGCTGTCACCGCTGCAGAAGTGAAGAAGAGCCATGAAGAGGAGCAGGCTCTGTGCATCTTGAAGACAAGATGAGAAGAGGCTGGAGGGACAAGAGAGGTGGGGAAGCTGTTGGAGGGATACAGGGCACAGAGCTGCTGCAGGGACACAGGCGATCAATTGCGTGACGTAACCTTAATAAGGGGTATTACTATGTGGGGTAATATGAATCAGGGGCACTACATGTGGTGTAATGTGAATAAGATTGTGCTACTTAATAATGTAATTTGAATTAGCATAGTCACATAGTAACTAAGGTTGAAAAAAGACAATTGTCCATCGAGTTCAACCTATTTGTGGTCTCCTATGCAGTCTTATTATAGGACTAGTTATTTTTATGTTAGGACTAGTTATATTAACTATAATGCGTGTCTACGCACCATAACCCTGAATATCTTTATCCAATAGGAATTTATCTAACCCATTCTTAAAGGTGTTGACTGAGTCCACAGTTACTACTCTCTCAGGCATGGAATTCCAAACATGTATTGTCCTTACTGTGAAAAAACCTTTTCGCCTCAATGTGCGGAAACTCCTCTCCTCTAACCTAAGCGAGTGACCACCTGTCCTCTGTGCTGATCTTATAGAAAACAGGTCCCTCCCGAGCTGTGTATTGACCCCTTATATATTTGTAGATGTTGATCATGGCCCCTCTTAGTCATTTTCCAATGTAAACACGCCTAGCCTTGAAAGCCTTTCCTCGTATTCCAGCATCTCCATGCCCTTGATTAGTTTGGTTGCCCGCCTCTGAACCTTTTCTAGCTCCAGGATATCCTTTTTGTAATATGGTGCCAAAAATTGCACACAGTATTCAAGATGTGGCCTCACTAGTGATTTATATAATGGGAGTATAATACTCTCATTCCTTTCATCAATTCCCCGTTTTATGCATGCTAATATCTTATTAGCCTTCTTTGCTGCACTCCTACTTTGGGTACTGCTGTTTAATTTGTTATCTATGTGAACCCCTAAGTCTTTTTCCAGTACAGAATCCCCTAGTATTACCCCATTTAGTATGTAGGTGTCATTTTTGGTCTTGCCCACACAGTGCATTACCTTACACTTTTCTGTGTTGATCCTCAATCTCCATTTTGCTGCCCATGCTTCCAGTTTAGTTAAGTCATTCTGAAGAGACTCAGCATCCCCCTCCGTATTTATAACCTTACACAATTTGGTATCGTCTGCGAAAATTGGGGTCTTGCCCCCACAGTGCATTACCTTACACTTGTCTGTGTTGATCCTCAATCTCCATTTTGCTGCCCATGCTTCCAGTTTAGTTAAGTCATTCTGAAGAGACTCAGCATCCCCCTCCGTATTTATAACCTTACACAATTTGGTATCGTCTGCGAAAATTGACACCATGCTCTCTAGACATACTGTTAGGTCATTAATGAAAATGTTGAACAAAAGTGGTCCAAGTACAGACCCTTGTGGCACACCACTTAGTACTTTAGTCCAGTTTGAAAATGATCCATTGACCACAACGCGCTGCTCCCTATTATCTAACCAATTACTGACCCAAGTGCATATTGTGCTCCCTAGCCCTATTTCTTGTAGCTTATAGATAAGACGCATGTGTGGTACAGTGTCGAAAGCTTTGGCAAAGTCTAAAAAGATTACATCCACCACCTTACCCTGATCAAGGTTCGCACTTACTGTTTCATAAAAGCCAAGTAAGTTGGGTTGACATGATCAGTCCTTCACAAATCCATGTTGGTTCCTTATAATGACCTTATTTGCTTCAAGGAACTTTTGAATACTGTCCCTTAGAATACCTTCCAATACTTTCCCCGCTATAGATGTAAGACTAACTGGTCTATAATTACCTGGTTCAGCTTTGCTCCCCTTTTTGAATATCGGCACTACCTCCACTATACGCCAATCTTTGGGAACCATACCCAATTTAACCGAATCCATGAAGATCAAAAATAGAGGTCTTGCTAGTTCAGCGTGCAACTCCATAAGAACTCTCGGGTGAATTACATCTGGACCAGGTGACTTATTAATCTTTAACTTTTTTAATCGGTCACAGACTACCTCCTCACATAAATAAGCATTTAGCAGTGGGACTTTATTGTTGTTGAGATTGTGTTAGACTCAGCATTTGGTCCTCTCTGGTTAATACCGTTGAAAAAAATCTTGTTTAGTTAATTTGCTATATCATTATCATTTTTTATTAAGACTTCCCTCTTGTCCTTTAAAGGGCCTATACTCTACTTCTTTAGTCTCTTGCTGTTGATGTACTTAAAAAAAAATTGGAATTTGCTTTCCTTTGCTACTAGTTTTTCAGTTTCTACTTTAGCCGCTCTTATTACTTTTTTTGCATATTTTGTTACAGTCTTTATAGTGCTGGAATGACTCCGCATCGCCCTCATATTTGTATTTTTTTGTCCATTAATTCCTTTATATTTTTGTTAAACCACATTGGTTTGGGATTTTTATTCCTTTTTTTGCTGCTGGTGGGAATAAATTTACGAGTATTATTAATTAGCTGTGATTTTAATACATCCCATTTCTCTGTAGTATTTTTTCCTTGAAACAGAATTTCCCATTCAATGTCCCTTAACTCTTTCTTCATCATGTCAAACTTGGCTTTGCTAAAGTTTAGAGTCCTAGTTTTGCCAGTATAGGACTGCTTATGAAAACTGATATTGAATGTGACCGTATTGTGGTCCCTGTTACCTATGGGCTCTCCTACTTCAATATTTGATACCAATTCCCTATTATTAGTTAATACCAGGTCTAAGATTGCATTTTACCTAGTTGGTTCCTCGATTAATCAAACTAAGTAATTATCATTTAGTGTGTTTAAAAACATATTGCCCCTAGCAGTACCACATGAATTGATTTTCCAGTTTATCTCGGGATAGTTAAAGTCTCCCATCACTACTATGTCTCCTACTCCTGCTGCTCTTTCAGTCTGATTCAGTAACAATTTCTCTTCAGACACATTAATACCAGGCGGCCTGTAGCATATCCCCAATAATAACCTCTTTATTCCTTTAGTATTTACAGTCCCATCTTGAATATCTTCCCATATAACATGTTTTAGAAATGGCTTTATGTAAAGACATACCCCTCCACTTCGTTTATTTAGTCTGTCTCTCCTGTACAGCGTGTAACCCTCTAGATTGACTGTCCAATCATGAGATTCGTCCCGCCACGTTTCAGTAATGCCTATATCATCATATTCCTTGCTTGCTGCGAGGATTTCTAGTTCCCCTTTTTTACCTGTAAGGCTTCTAGCATTTACATACATACAATTGAGATATGTATTTCCCTTTATGGTAGGGACATCATAATTCTAATGCAGCAAAGATGACCCGTAATCGTCATTGGTTACTGTTATTCTAAAACCCTTTTTAGTTCCCATGTTACTATTCCTATTTCTTGTAGCTTATAGACGCATGAGTGGTACAGCATACCTCCCAACATGACCCTCTCCAGGAGGGACAGAATGCTCTGCTCCTGGACTTCCCTCTTAATTTATGATTGCCATCACCTGTGCTGAAACACCTTTCTTATCCATTAACCTATTCAAAACAGGTGCTGGCAATCAAACATGAAGAGAAAAGTCCAGAAGCAGAGCATTTTGTCCCTCCTGGACAGGGTCATGTTGGGAGGTATGGTACAGTGTTAAAAGCTTTGGCAAAGTTAGTGGTACTATTGTGTGATCACGCTGCTTCTTTGTGAGATTAATGTCCCTTTATAAAGTATGGGAAGTAGAGCACTAATTTATAGTTTGCATGGGGGTGCTGAAAACACTAGCACTGGCCCTGGCTCTGCCTAATGTGAGGGGGGGAGGTGGCACGGTAAATGAGTTCCACCACCTCTCCAGGACCACTTTAAGCCCGGCCTAAACTTGCTGTAAAATGAGCACATTCACCAACATGTATTGTGGTAATAGTATGAAAATATTATAATCTGTCTTTTACATCCTGTCTGGTCAGCGACATTAATGGGATTGCACTTTGTAAGAAACATTAGTAATCTTGTCATTTTTTTCTAGAACCATGGGTGAGATTCAGAGGTGGATGTAATGTCGAGGTCAGATGCAGTGGGTCAATTTTTTGGCACTGCATATGCGTCCTAAGTCACACTGCGCATGCGTTGCAGTCATCCTGCGATGGTGGTCTCAGCGAGGTTTTTTAGCAAAGTGACTGACAGTCAGGAAGCGTTTGTGGGCATCAACGGGGAGTGGTGGCTTAAATGTAGGTGTGTCTCAACCCTTTAGGGGGCATGTCAGCTTGCAACTACAATCCTGTATCCAATAAGAAAAACAATAGTGTAAATTCCTGGCGCAAAGTTATCAGCCCAATCTAAATCCTCAACAGATCCGTCCAAATAACAGATCAAAGAAATACTCAAATGAAAAAAAAATGAAAGGATAGATCAAAGGCGATAACACAATCTTTACAGTAAGATATACGTCACATGTGACATATATCTTACTGTAAAGATTGTGTTATCGCCTTTGATCTATCCTTTCATTTTTTTTTTCATTTGAGTACAATCCTGTATCCATTTAAAATGGCTCCTTTGTCTAGATGATGTGTACCCAGCACAATATCTGCGGCAACTGGACCTGGAGGCGGGCAATTGCGGATACACTTGCCAAAGCAGGCAGTACAATGTTCTCTGGCGATGTCACCTGCCGGACCTGCTTGTAGGCCTGACGGAGGATGTTGCTAACGATGAGCAGGAACACTAGACGATTGTAACAATGTGTCGGAATCAGGCACACTGTTCACCATATCATCTAGTATGCACTGCCATTACTTCTGACAGCCATGCCACGTGACCACGGAATTGCTTAAAAGGTCAATTATCAGCCGATGTACATCCGATGGTTACGTCATTATACACATGTGGCAGATATGAGACCCTGTCAGTGAGCTTCTCAATACAAAGAACGGTGGCAGCGACATTTGCATATTTTTGCACAACCGCTGTGTACAGGATTGAAGCTGCGACAGTATTAGCACCAATCTCTGAATAAGGCTCTATATTGGGACCCATTATTTGCAAGCTGTGGAGGAAGGCGGATGTTAGTACACCGGTGCCATAACTATTTTATTTCTGATTGCCTTCCAGTTATTGCAACACTTTTTTTTATATTTTCCCATATAAGTATAATTTAAGCATGAGCTTACATAAATGTTCTTAACTGATCAGAGCTCATGCCTCATAGGGAACATAGACTTCAACATGATTTATTTAATGAAATTGGATGCTTACCAGGTCGTTTTCTTCCATATTTGCCAACGTTGTAAAACAGGTCAGTGTCAGCATTGGCAGTGGTATTTTAAGTTAATCCTTAATTACAGTCCTGGCATGAAATCTAGTTTATAAAGGTAAACAAGCATTACATATTTGGAAAAGATGGATAAGATAAGCGACCGTTGGTTGTAAAAATTTATATTTTAAAAAGACTGCGTGATTAAAAAAAGTATGTTCAGGGTTTATTTAACAATTAAAACAAAAATTAAAAAAAGTGGGTATGGCATGCAAATAAGTAATTTTGATGTTCCCAAGTGTTCTTAATGTATCAGACCCACTCCGGGACACATCAATAACAATATTGGGGATACAGAATACAACAAAGACAATATGCCAAATTGACAGGCTATATATGATAGTCTACACGGATTACAACAAAAATGCTAAAAAATACGATATTTTCAAAATATAAAAACTGAAAAGGATGCAATAAATATGGGTGGGAGGATAGGTTGGTTAAGAATGCTTAGCTTAGAGTAGTAGTATCAGGTAACATCCAACGCGTTTCGTCCAATATGACTTCATCAAGGGGTAGTAAGCAAGTGGGACATAACATCTCTATATACCATAAAACTGCAGGAAGTGATTAACTACATCACTTCCTGTAATAAACCTAATTAGTAATTCAGGGCTATAAAGTAAGTATCTGACAAACTCAGTTATTAGATGGACCTATAATCTATTAAATCGCTATATTAGCACTTCAAATATCATAGAAATAACAGCAAAAATAATGAAAGTATTTCACAGTTACGGACTTCCAGTCCGGGATGCCTACATCAGATTTTCCTTGCAACCCATAGTGGCAGGGACATAGAGAGCCAAGCAGGGTCTAAAAAGGGGGCATGTGCCCGCCACCTAAAAAAATACACACACAATGTAAAAAATTAGTATTTGCAGAGCCGCTTCTTTACAGAGGGTGCCATTCTATTTGGGGTTGTAGGGGCGGGGGAGAGCACTCGCTTCCTACCTTGCTTGAAGGAAGTGGGTCCCTGATATCACTGAGAAGATGGTGCTGGTCTTAAGTAGAGATGTGCACCGGAAATTTTTCGGGTTTTGTGTTTTGGTTTTGGATTCGGTTCCGCGGCCGTGTTTTGGATTCGGACACGTTTTTGCAAAACCTCCCTGAATTTTTTTTGTCAGATTCGGGTGTGTTTTGGATTCGGGTGTTTTTTTCCAAAAAACCCTCAAAAACAGCTTAAATCATAGAATTTGGAGGTAATTTTTATCATATAGTATTATTAACCTCAATAACCATAATTTCCACTCATTTCCAGTCTATTCTGAACACCTCACAACTCACAATATTATTTTTAGTCCTCAAATTTGCACCGAGGTCGCTGGATGACTAAGCTAAGCGACCCAAGTGGGCGGCACAAACACCTGGCCCATCTAGGAGTGGCACTGCAGTGTCAGACAGGATGGCACTTAAAAAAATAGTCCCCAAACAGCACATGATGCAAAGAAAAGAGAAAAAGAGGTGCACTGTGGTTGCTGGATGGCTAAGCTAAGCGACACAAGTGGGCGGCACAAACACCTGGCCCATCTAGGAGTGGCACTGCAGTGTCAGACAGGATGACATTTAAAAATTTGGCCCCAAACATCACATGATGCAAAGATAAATAAATAAAAAAAGAGGTGCAAGATGGAATTGTCCTTGGGCTCTCCCACCCGCCCTTATGTTGTATAAACAGGACATGCACACTTTAACAAACCCATCATTTCAGCGACAGGGTCTGCCACACGACTGTGGCTGAAATTACTGGTTGGTTTGGGCCCCCACCAAAAAAAGAAGCAATCAATCTCTCCTTGCTCAAACTGGCTCTACAGAGGCAAGATGTCGACCTCATCATCATCCTCCGATTCTTCACCTCTTTCACTGTGTACATCCCCCTCCTCATAGAGTATTAATTCGTCCCCACTGGTATCCAACATCTCAGGTCTCGGTGTACTTTCTGGAGGCAATTGCGGGTGAATGTCTCCATGGAGGAATTGATTATAATTCATTTTGATGAACATCATCTTCTCCACATTTTGTGGAAGTAACCTCGTACGCCGATCGCTGACAAGGTGACCGGCTGTACTAAACACTCTTTCGGAGTACACACTGGAGGGGGGGCAACTTAGGTAAAATAAAGCCAGTTTGTGCAAGGGCCTCAAAATTGCCTCTTTTTCCTGCCAGTATACGTACGGACTGTCTGACGTGCCT
Source organism: Pseudophryne corroboree (assembly GCF_028390025.1). Classification (NCBI taxonomy): domain Eukaryota; kingdom Metazoa; phylum Chordata; class Amphibia; order Anura; family Myobatrachidae; genus Pseudophryne; species Pseudophryne corroboree. The sequence goes on along the minus strand of NC_086452.1, from coordinate 114,296,409 downwards.
ACTTGGATGCTGTCACTCATATAATCCTCCACCATTCTTTCAATGGTGACAGAAGCATATGCAGTGACAGCAGACGACATGTCAGTAATCGTTGGCAGGTCCTTCAGTCCGGACCAGATGTCAGCACTTGCTCCTGACTGCCCTGCATCACCGCCAGCGGGTGGTTTTGGAAATCTTATCCTTTTCCTGGCAGCTCCAGTGGCGGGGAAAAATGAAGGAGGAGCTGTTGGCGGGTCACGTTCCGCTTGATGTGACAAGTGTCTCACCAGCAGGTCTTTGAACATGTGCAGACTTGTGTCTGCCGGAAAGAGAGATACAACTTAGGCTTTAAACCTAGGATCAAGCACGGTTGCCAAAATGTAGTGCTCTGATTTCAACAGATTGACCACCCGTGAATCCTGGTTAAGCGAATGAAGGGCTCCATCCACAAGTCGCACATGCCTAGCGGAATCGCTCCGTTTTAGCTCCTCCTTCAATCTCTCCAGCTGCTTCTGCAAAAGCCTGATGAGGGGAATGACCTGACTCAGGCTGGCAGTGTCTGAACTGACTTCACGTGTGGCAAGTTCAAAGGGTTGCAGAACCTTGCACAACGTTGAAATCATTCTCGACTGCGCTTGAGTCAGGTGCATTCCCCCTCCTTTGCCTATAACGTAGGCAGATGTATAGGCTTGAATGGCCTTTTGCTGCTCCTCCATCCTCTGAAGCATATAGAGGGTTGAATTCCTCGTTACCACCTCTTGCTTCAGATGATGGCAGGGCAGGTTCAGGAGTGTTTGCTGGTGCTTTAGTCTTCGGCACGCGGTGGCTGAATGCCGAAAGTGGGCCGCAATTCTTCGGGCCACCGACAGCATCTCTTGCACGTCCCTGTCGTTTTTTTAAAATTCTGCACCACCAAATTCAATGTATGTGCAAAACATGGGACATGCTGGAATTTGCCCACATGTAATGCACGCACAATATTGGTGGCGTTGTCCGATGTCACAAATCCCCAGGAGAGTACAATTCGGGTAAGCCATTCTGCGATGATGTTCCTCAGTTTCCGTAAGAGGTTGTCAGCTGTGTGCCTCTTCTGGAAAGTGGTGATACAAAGCGTAGCCTGCCTAGGAACGAGTTGGCGTTTGCGAGATGCTGCTACTGGTGCCGCCGCTGCTGTTCTTGCTGCGGGAGGCAATACATCTACCCCGTGGGCTGTCACAGTCATATAGTCCTGAGTTTGCCCTGCTCCACTTGTCCACATGTCCGTGGTTAAGTGGACATTGGGTTCAACTGCATTTTTTAGGACACTGGTGAGTCTTTTTCTGACGTCTGTGTACATTCTCGGTATCGCCTGCCTAGTGAAGTGGAACCTAGATGGTATTTGGTACCGGGGACACACTACCTCAAGAAATTCTCTAAGTCCCTGTTAACCAACGCTGGATACCGGACGCACGTCTAACACCAACACAGCTGCCAAGACCTGAGTTATCCAATTTGCAACAGGATGACTGCTGTGATATTTCATCTTCCTCGCAAAGGACTGTTGGACAGTCAATTGCTTACTGGAAGTAGTACAAGTGGTCTTCCGACTTCCCCTCTGTGATGATGATCGACTCCCAGCAGCAACAACAGCAGCGCCAGCAGCAGTAGACGTTACACTAAAGGATCCATCGGAGGAATCCCAGTCAGGAGAGGACTTGTCAGACTTGCCAGTGACATGGCCTGCAGGACTATTGGCTTTCCTGTCTAAGGAGGAAATTGACACTGAGGGAGTTGGTGGTGTGGTTTGCAGGAGCTTGTGTACAAGAGGAAGGGATTTAGTTGTCAGTGGACTGCTTCCGCTGTCACCCAAAGTTTTTTAACTTGTCCATGACTTCTGATGAATGCGCTCCAGGTGACGTATAAGGGAGGATGTTCCTAGGTGGTTAACGTCCTTACCCCTACTTATTACAACTTGACAAAGTCAACACACGGCTTGACAAATGTTGTCTGCATTTCTGTTGAAATAATTCCACACCGAAGAGGTGATTTTTTTGGTATTTTGACCAGGCATGTCAATGGCCATATTCATCCCATGGACAACAGGTGTCTCCCCGGGTACCTGACTTAAACAAACCACCTCACCATCAGAATCCTCCTTGTCAATTTCCTCCTCAGCGCCAGCAACACCCATATCCTCATCCTGGTGTACTTCAACAGTGACATCTTCAATTTGACTATCAGGAACTGGACTGTGGGTGCTCCTTCCAGCACTTGCAGGGGGCGTGCAAATGGTGGAAGGAGCCACCTCTTCCCGTCCAGTGTTGGGAAGGTCAGGCATCGCAACCGACACAATTGGACTCTCCTTGAGGATTTGTGATTTAGAAGGACGCACAGCTCTTTGCTGTGCTTTTGCCAGCTTAACTCTTTTCATTTTTTTAGCGGAAGAATGAGTGCTTCCATCCTCATGTGTAGCTGAACCACTAGCCGTGAACGCAGGTCAGGGCCACAGCTGTTCCTTGCCACTCCATGTCGTAAATGGCACATTGGCAAGTTTACGCTTCTCCTCAGACGCTTTTAATTTAGATTTTTGAGTCATCATTTTACTAAACTTTTGCTTTTTGGATTTTACACTCTCTCTACTATGACATTGGGCATCGGCCTTGGCAGACGACGTTGATGGCATTTCATCGTCTCAGCCATGACTAGTGGCAGCAGCTTCAGCACTAAGTGGAAGTGGATCTTGATCTTTCCCTATTTTACCCTCCACATTTTTGTTCTCCATTTTTTAATGTGTGGAATTATATGCCAGTAATATTATTATATCAATAGCAATGGCCTACTGTACTGTCCTACTACATACTGCTCACAACAATGCAGCACAGATATGAATACTTGAAGTGACATGGAGCTGCAAGATACAGCAATGGACTACTGTACTGTACAACTATATACTGTTGGTCACCAAAATGCTGCACTGTCCTACTATATACTGCTCACCACAATGCAGCACAGATATGGATACTTGAAGTGACATGGAGCTGCAAGATACAGCAACGGACTACTGTACTGTACAACTATATACTGTTGGTCACCAAAATGCTGCACTGTCCTACTATATACTGCTCACAACAATGCAGCACAGATATGGATACTTGAAGTGACACGGAGCTGCAAGATACAGCAATGGACTACTGTACTGTACAACTATATACTGTTGGTCACCAAAATGCTGCACTGTCCTACTATATACTGCTCACAACAATGCAGCATCAATATGGATACTTGAAGTGACATGGAGCTGCAAGATACAGCAATGGACTACTGTACTGTACAACTATATACTGTTGGTCACCAAAATGCTGCACTGTCCTACTATATACTGCTCACAACAATGCAGCACAGATATGGATACTTGAAGTGACACGGAGCTGCAAGATACAGCAATGGACTACTGTACTGTACAACTATATACTGTTGGTCACCAAAATGCTGCACTGTCCTACTATATACTGCTCACAACAATGCAGCACAGATATGGATACTTGAAGTGACATGGAGCTGCAAGATACAGCAATGGACTACTGTACTGTACAATTATATACTGTTGGTCACCAAAATGCTGCACTGTCCTACTATATACTGCTCACAACAATGCAGCACAGATATGGATACTTGAAGTGACACGGAGCTGCAAGATACAGCAATGGAGTACTGTACTGTACAACTATATACTGTTGGTCACCAAAATGCTGCACTGTCCTACTATATACTGCTCACAACAATGCAGCACAGATATGGATACTTGAAGTGACACGGAGCTGCAAGATACAGCAATGGACTACTGTACTGTACAACTATATACTGTTGGTCACCAAAATGCTGCACTGTCCTACTATATACTGCTCACAACAATGCAGCACAGATATGGATGCTTGAAGTTACACGGAGCTGCAAGATATAGCAATGGACTACTGTACTGTACTACTACTGGTGGTCACCAAAATGCTGCACTGTCCTACTATATACTGCTCACAAAAATGCAGCACATATATGGATACTGGAAGTGACACGGAGCTGCAAGATAAAGCAATGGACTACTGTACTGTACTACTACTGGTGGTCACCAAAATGCTGCACTGTCCTACTATGTATAATATATAAAATAGTTTATACTGGTTACACAACAATGCAGCAGATATTGAGCACTGATAATCAGGATACTATCTACAACTGAGTCTGACACGGAGCTGCAAGATACAGCAATGGCCTACTGTACTGTACTACAATAATTATATACTGGTGGTCCCCACAATGCAGCACACTGAGCACAGATATTTGCAGCACAGTGAGCACAGATATGGAGCTTTTCAGGCAGAGAACGTAGATATTTGCAGCACACTGAGCACAGATATGGAGCATTTCAGGCAGAGAACGTAGATATTTGCAGCACACTGAGCACAGATATGGAGCGTTTTCAGGCAGAGAACGTAGATATTTGCAGCACACTGAGCACAGATATTTGCAGCACACTGAGCACAGATATTTGCAGCACACTGAACACAGATATGGAGCTTTTCAGGCAGAGAACGTAGCCACGTCCTCTCCGTTCAATCTCCAATGCACGAGTGAAAATGGCGGCGACGCGCGGCTCTTTATATGGAATACAAATCTCGCGAGAATCCGACAGCGGGATGATGACGTTCGTCCTCGTTCGGGTTAACCGAGGAAGGCGGGAAGATCCGAGGCTGTTTCGGACCCATGTTAAATTGGTGAAGTTTGGAGGGGTTCGGGTCTCAACGAACCGAACCCGCTCATCTGTAGTCTTAAGTAAAGGTATACTTGGGAGGGGTGAGGGCAGCGCACCCGGGCCCTCTTGGGCCCCTCCAGCATCCCATACCCGGGTAATTAGTACTCACTCCCTCCCCTCTTGGCGCCACTGTGGATGATTTGGACACTATACCGTGGGTACGGGGGACAGTCCGAAAATCATGATTTTCCCAATGCTTGTGGGAGGGTAGTGCAAGTACAGTATACGTAGATGTGCACAGGAAAGTTTATACTGTAGCTGTGCTGTAATTCTCAGATAACTGCAAAAATTACTTGGATTTTGTACTAAGTCAGAGTTGCAGAGATCCAGGAGCCTTTTCATTATCACACATGGGACAATACTACATGTGGAAACTCTAGTTTTGCATGTTTTTAGTTTTCGGACATTCATTATTAGGGGCCTCATAGGGTTTTCCACTATACAACAAAAGTGACTATAATAATATTGGTCTTCTGCTAATCTGAGTGCACATATGTGTAAATTAAACACACAGGGGTATATTTACTAAGGTCCCGATTTTGACCGAGATGACGTTTTTTCTTCAAAGTGTCATCTCGGTAATTTACTAAACTCAAATCACGGTAGTGATGAGGGCATTCGTAATTTTTTGGAAGTCCAAGAAAAAAATTACGAATGAATACACCATCGGTCAAAACGCGGCTGTTTAAGTATGAATCTCGGTAATTTACTAAGAAGTGCAAAGCAAAAAAAAAAAAAACACTGCCGTGAAAAATTACAACTCGTAAAAAAGTGCTAAAAAAAAACAGACCTGCTTTTTTAATCCGTGATTGTATAGGCATGCAGGGATCCATGAGATCCGTGCATGTATATCAGTGGGAAGGGGTGGGAAAGTGGTTATTTTCTTAAAAAAAATTGCGTGGGGTCCCCCCTCCTAAGCATAACCAGCCTCGGGCTCTTTGAGCCGATCCTGGTTGCAGAAATATGGGGAAAAAATTGACAGGGGTTCCCCCATATTTAAGCAACCAGCATCGGGCTCTGCGCCTGGTCCTGGTTCCAAAAATACGGGGGACAAAAAGAGTAGGGGTCCCCCGTATTTTTAAAACCAGCACCGGGCTCCACTAGCTGGACAGATAATGCCACAGCCGGGGGTCACTTTTATATAGTGCCCTGCGGCCGTGGCATCAAATATCCAACTAGTCACCCCTGGCCGGGGTACCCTGGGGGAGTGGGGACCCCTTCAATCAAGGGGTCCCCCCCCCAGCCACCCAAGGGCCAGGGGTGAAGCCCGAGGCTGTCCCCCCCATCCAATTGGCTGCGGATGGGGGGCTGATAGCCTTTTGTGAAAATGAAAAGATATTGTTTTTAGTAGCAGTACTACAAGGCCCAGCAAGCCTCCCCCGCATGCTGGTACTTGGAGAACCACAAGTACCAGCATGCGGCGGAAAAACGGGCCCGCTGGTACCTGTAGTACTACTACTAAAAAAATACCCAAAAAAAGACAAGACACACACACCTTGAAAGTAAAGATTTATTACATACATCCACACAAACATACATACATACTTACCTTATGTTCACACGCAGGTCGGTCCTCTTCTCCAGTAGAATCCAAGGGGTACCTGTTGAATAAATTATACTCACCAGCTCCAGGGTCCCAGGCTCCTCATAGCATCCATTTGTAATCCACGTACTTGAATAAAATAAAAAAACGGACACCCGAGCCACGCACTGAAAGGGGACCCATGTTTGCACATGGGCCCCCTTTCCACGAATGCCAGAAACCCACTCTGACTTCTGTCTAAGTGGGTTTCTTCAGCCAATCAGGGAGCGCCACGTTGTAGCACCCTCCTGATCGGCTGTGTGCTCCTGTACTGACTGACAGGCAGCACGCGGCAGTGTTACAATGTAGCGCCTATGCGCTCCATTGTAACCAATGGTGGGAACTTTCTGCCCTGCGGTTGACCGAAAGTGACCTCACCGCTGAGCAGAAAGTTCCCACCATTGGTTACAATGGAGCGCATAGGCGCTACATTGTAACACTGCCGCGTGCTGCCTGTCAGTCAGTACAGGAGCACACAGCCGATCAGGAGGGTGCTACAACGTGGCGCTCCCTGATTGGCTGAAGAAACCCACTTAGACAGAAGTCAGAGTGGGTTTCTGGCATTCGTGGAAAGGGGGCCCATGTGCAAACATGGGTCCCCTTTCAGTGCGTGGCTCGGGTGTCCGTTTTTTTATTTTATTCAAGTACGTGGATTACAAATGGATGCTACGAGGAGCCTGGGACCCTGGAGCTGGTGAGTACAATTTATTCAACAGGTACCCCTTGGATTCTACTGGAGAAGAGGACCGACCTGCGTGTGAACATAAGGTAAGTATGTATGTATGTTTGTGTGGATGTATGTAATAAATCTTTACTTTCAAGGTGTGTGTGTCTTGTCTTTTTTTGGGTATTTTTTTAGTAGTAGTACTACAGGTACCAGCGGGCCCGTTTTTCCGCCGCATGCTGGTACTTGTGGTTCTCCAAGTACCAGCATGCGGGGGAGGCTTGCTGGGCCTTGTAGTACTGCTACTAAAAACAATATCTTTTCATTTTCACAAAAGGCTATCAGCCCCCCATCCGCAGCCAATTGGATGGGGGGGACAGCCTCGGGCTTCACCCCTGGCCCTTGGGTGGCTGGGGGGGGACCCCTTGATTGAAGGGGTCCCCACTCCCCCAGGGTACCCCGGCCAGGGGTGACTAGTTGGATTTGTGATGCCACGGCCGCAGGGCACTATATAAAAGTGACCCCCGGCTGTGGCATTATCTGTCCAGCTAGTGGAGCCCGGTGCTGGTTTTAAAAATACGGGGGACCCCTACGCTTTTTGTCCCCCGTATTTTTGGAACCAGGACCAGGCGCAGAGCCCGATGCTGGTTGCTTAAATATGGGGGAACCCATGTCATTTTTTTCCCCATATTTCTGCAACCAGGATCGGCTCAAAGAGCCCGAGGCTGGTTATGCTTAGGAGGGGGGACCCCACGCAAATTTTTTTTAAGTTTTACAGTGTTTATTTAAAAAAAAAAAAAAATGAACCCCAGCACGGATCACACAGATCCGGCCGAGATTCATTTTGAAAAAGTCGGCAGTGTTTTGCAAATCACTGCCGTAAAAAACAGAAAAAAAAAGACGAATGACATCGACATCGGAAAACCCGAAAAGGCAAAATACGGCAGCTTAGTAAATTAGTCGTAATCAATTCAAAAAGTTGCAATTTTACACTGTCGATGTCATTCGTGATTGAACTTTGACCTTTTTCCGAAAATTACGAATGTTAGTAAATATACCCCACAGTGGGGTAAATTTACTAAAATTCGTATTTTTCCGAATGAGGTTAAAGTTCAAACACGAATGACATCGAAAGTGTAAAATTGCAACTTTTTTAATTTATTACGACTAATTTACTAAGCTGTCGTATTCTGCATTTTCGAACTTTCCGATGTCGATATCATTCGTATTTTTTGGCAGTGTTTTACGGGAGTGAATAGTAAAACACTGCCGACATTAACCAAATGAATCTCGGCCGGATCTGTGAGATCCGTGCTGGGCTTCATTGTGCACCTTTCGTAAAAAAAAGAACATTGTTAAAAAAAAAAAAATGTGTGGGCCCCCCCCCCTAAACAAAACCAGCCTCGGGCTCTTTGAGCCGGTCCTGGTTCACAAAATATGGGGGGGGGGAAATGACCGGGGTTCCCCCATATTTCATAAACCAGCACCGGGCTCTGCGCCTGGTCCTGGTTCCAAAAATACGGGGGACAAAAAGCGTAGGGGTCCCCCGTATTTTTTAAACCAGCACTTGGCTCCACTAGTCAGGTACATAATGCCCACAGCCGGGGAACACTTTTATATTGGTCCCTGTGGCCCTGGCATTACATACCCAACTAGTCACCCCTGGCCGGGGTACCCTGGAGGAGTGGGAATCCTTTAAATCAAGGGGTCCCCCCCTCCAGCCACCCAAGGGCCAGGGGTGAAGCCCGAGGCTGTCCCCCCCATCCAAGGGCGGCGGATGGGGGGCTGATAGTCTTTTGTGAAAATGAGAATATTGTTTTTAGTAGCAGTACTACAAGTCCCAGCAAGCCTCCCCCGCAAGCTGGTACTTGGAGAACCACAAGTACCAGCATGCGGGGGGAAACCGGGCCCGCTGCTACCTGTAGTACTACTACTAAAAAAATACCCCCAAAAAAACAGGACACACACACACCGTGAAAGTAAAATTTTAATACATACATGCACACCACCATACATACATACTTACCTATGTTCCCACAAGGCTCGGTCCTCTTCTCCATGTAGAATCCTTGGGGGACCTGTGAAAAAAATTATACTCACATAATCCAGGGTATCTTCTTTCCTTTGTATAATCCACGTACTTGGCAAAAAAATAAAACGGAAAGCCGACCACGCACTGAAAGGGGTCCCATGTTTACACATGGGACCCCTTTCCCCGACTGCCAGGACCCCCCCTGACTCCTGTCAAAGAGGGTCCCTTCAGCCAATCAGGGAGCGCCACGTCGTGGCACTCTCCTGATTGGCTGTGTGCTCCTGTAGTGTCTGTCAGGCTGCACACGGCACAGATACAATGTAGCGCCTATGCGCTCCATTGTAGCCAATGGTGGGAACTTTGCGGTCAGCGGTTGACCGAAAGTAACCTCACCACTGACCGCAAAGTTCCCACCATTGGTGGCTTGGCTGGCAAGTGGAGTGGACGTGCCGTTCCCCAGCTCTCCCTAAACAGGCACACATAAGGCCCCCTTACCCTCTTCACCCACACCCCTAACCAGCCAGAAGGTACCCTGGGGGTCTCCCTTATCCTGCTGCCAATACCCGAGGAACCCGCGGAGTCGGGGAGCGCTTTTAAGTGCTCCTGCGGACTGCGGCCTACCTCCCCAGATGGAAGCCGGGGCCTGGAGTAGGTGCAGCATCCGAAGATACCCTTCCGCTACACACGGGCTTCCTAACGGGATCTTGCTGCCCTCCCTGCTCCCAACGAGACCCACTAGCGGAACGAGGGGACAGACCTCTACATAGCGGTGAGTACGCTCCATAGCCGGAGCTTACCCTGTGATCGCTGTGCCGGCTGCCCGTACGGAGCCGCTGGGACACTCACGAGCCGGCCGCCTCCCTCCTGCAGCCCCGAGGCGCGGCGGCTCCCTCCGCCCGGACCACCCAGCTGCCTCAGAGGAGACACGCTCACCCCTCACCTTCCACGCCCTACAGACCTCAGGGCTCCCCTCACTCCCGGACACCCGGCCCTGGGAGATCCCGGCCAGGGATCACTGCCTTGCCTGACACACTGCCTCCCGCATAGAGGCACACTCTTCCCTCACCACCGCACTCTCATATATGTGCCAGTGGGGCTCAGCTGCTTCTCTGCTTCGGGGGCTAGAACCGCAGAGCCGGGGGAGGCCTCACCACCCCCTTGCGGGTTGCGGCCTAGTTCCCCCCTTGAATCCGGGGACTCCATTTTCACACAATACCCGGCAGGCATTGAGACTCACCAAGCCACAGGTCCCAAACTATACAGTATATTTTAACAAGGATTAAATATATATATATCTCCTATATAATAGCCCAGATCTGTGACTTTGTGACTCATTTGCTAATGCTGGGCGGAGTCACAACACTGGGCGGAGTTAGTCAAATGAGTCACAGATCTGGGCACATCTATAGGAGACTAGGAGCAGAAGTAGATGGTATGGGCATGGCACAGGCAGGGGTGCATACCTCCCAACTTTCTTTAGGGACACATGCACGGCAAAAAGGGGGCGTGGTCAATGAAAGGTTGTGTGGCTTCGCGGGAGGACCCGCGATCGCGAGCCACGCCCCCATTTTTCGTCAGTGAGCTGCTGGCATGCCCCCAGGGGCGGATTATGGGTCTGGAGGGCCCAGGGCACTTGAGTCATCTCATTGCTGTGCCTGCTGTGGGTTTGGGGGCATGGCCTAATCACGCCCCACGTGGCCACGCCCCCTTATGCAAATGGGACTTTGGCCCCTCAGCTAGGCGTAAATCCAGACACCCCCCCTACACATCCGCACAGGCAGAAGAAAGCCTCCCTGCAACACCACAGACCTGCCAACACGCAGCAGCGTGTGCTGACTGTAGGACAATGCAGCTGCTGTTACTGGCAGGACGGGGGAGCTTCAGAGCTGGGACAAAGCTACTCCAGCCGGGGGGCCCCCTAAAACTGTGGGGCCCGTGGTACGTACCCCCTGGCCCCCAACCCCCCCTTAATATGGCTCTGCTTCCGGAACCCCCTCTTAATCCGTACCCCCTGATGCCCCCTCTTCCTCCGTCTCCACTAAATAGACGCTGTGCGCATGCGCACAGCGTCTATTCACCGCTATTCTGCTATGCAGAACAGCGAGTACAGGAGCTTCCCAACTGCCCCCCCCCACCCCCCACCATGGGACACTGCGGCCTGCGGGTGGGACAGCGGGACAGACCCAAAAAATTGGACTGTCCTGCGAAAATTGGGACAGTTGGGAGGTATGGGGGTGTGTGAGGGGGTATGCCGTACAGACAGAAGGGCACCGGCTCACTGTGTGCTTGACCCCTCACATCAGCATACTCAGCAGGGGCTCTCTGGCGCGGAGGAGCGTCACTTTCTGGCACACTCCACGCTTCTTAGCTGCAGTTTTGTGGGGCACCTGCCGCTGTGCAGGTTCCGTACCACCTCTGTTATCTCCAGCCCCAGCAATCCCACCGCTACCTGCAGTGCTGCCGCCTGCAGTGAGGTGCACTCAGCTCCTCACACTGTAGCCGGCGGGCAGCGCTGCAGAAGTCCACGCTGCTTGCAGGCTCCGACCCCCTCCTCCCTCCAGCCGCAGCGTCTCCTGGGGGCTAACTAGTCACTCCCAGTCTCCCCTTACCACAGTGCCCGGCAGCTGCGAGGTCCGCGCCGCGTGCATGCTATGACCCCCTCCTCCCTCCAGTCGCAGCGTCTCCTGGGGGCTAACCAGTCACTCCCAGTCTCCCCTTACCACAGTGCCCGGCTGCCGCGCGAGGTCCGCGGTGTGTGACTGTGGAGGGGGGAGGGATGCGGACGGGCAGAGGAAGCAGGACTCCAGCCTGAGAGAGTCAGCCATGCCAAGTCTCCACCAGCAGCAGATCCCAACAGGTTGGAGTGGAACAGCAGCAGCCAGCAGCAGTGACTCCGGTAAGACACATCTGTCTGTCACCACTGTTTTGTCCCTAATACCAATCTCTCCCATGCCCTGTGTTCTGTCATGTCCCTGTCACCCCTGGCCTTGCCCTGTCACCCTTATCCTGGTCTTTTCACCCTTATCCTGGCCCTGTCACCCTTATCCTGGCCCTGTCATCCTTATCCTGGCCCTGTTACCCCTATCCTGGCCCTGTCACCCCTGTGCTTGCCCTGTCAACCCTATCCTGGCCCTGTCTCCCCTGTCCTGGTCCTGCCGCCCCTACCCTAGCCCTGTCACCCCTATCCTGTCCTGGCCTCGTCGCCCCTGTCCTGACCCCGTCACCCCTGTCCTTGCCCCGTCACCCCTGTCCTGGGCCCGTCACCCCTGTCCTGGCCCCGTCACCCCTGTCCTGGCCCCGTCACCCCTGTTCTGACCCTGTCATCCCTGTCCTGGCCCCATCACCCCTGTTCTGACCCTGTCACCACTCTACTGGCCCTGTTACTGCATACCTTCCAACTACCTTTTGCCAGGTATAGTACCCGCAGAGCCTCCAGACCCCTCTCCAATGCACCACACCTCCGCACCTTCCCCACCACCACATGCGGCACTCCACCCCTCCCCCACATGCTGTGTCTCCAGGCCCCCTACACCACCGGCGGCTCCCACTCCGCCGCCCCTCTACCACCCACAGCACCTCCAGACCCCCTCCACCATCCACCCCCCACACCTGCCCCCCCCCTCCACCCACAGACACCCTCCTCCATCCGCGGTCCCCCCTCTCACCCACCCATCCCCCACCCACGGCACCCCTGCACCAGCCCCTCCACCATCTGCAGTGCCTCCGGACCCCCTTCCCCACCCGCTGCACCACCTGCCCCTCCCCCACCCATGGCGCCTCCAGACTCCCTACCCCACCCCCGGCACCCCCGCCCCTTCCCATCCCACAGCACCTCCGGAACCCTTCACCCATCCGCAACATCCCTGCACCTGCCCCTCCCCACCTGTGGCACCCCTGCCCCTCCCCCACCTGTAGTGCCTCCGGACCCCTCCCCCATCTGCAGCCCCCACTCCTCTGCCCCTCCCCCACCCTCAGCACCTCCCGTCCCTTCCCCATCTGCCCCCCCCGCTTCCGCCCCCCCTCTACCCGCAGCATCTACAGACACCCTCCCCCATCCGCAGTCCCCCCCCGCACCCACTACATTCTGTACATCGTGCCCTGCAGGTGCTGTTCACGCTGTTGCAAGGGGCTGCGCCTCCTTCACCATCGCACGCCCTTTCATTGTGCAATATTTACCCACTAACAAAGGAATGCAGGTAATACTCCATATAATACAAATATTGAACCCCAGAAAGGCATGCAGGGGTTAACGGGGCATAGCCCCTTGCGACGGTGTGAAGAGCGCCCGTAGGGCGCGATGAAGAACCTAGTAGAGAGAGAGAGAGAGAGAGAAGTTTTAAGATAATTATTTCCAAAATCATAAATTATAATAAAAATAAATATAAAAAAGAATACTCCATAAAGTGAAAGTTTTCAGAGTTTGCCTATGGGAACCTATGGTTTGCCATCTTCATTGGTTCGATGAGCTTCACTCTTACCTATGGGAACAAGCAGTGGGTTGTAAAGAGGTATATAATATAATCCTTCTGTACTCTCAAGCTATGTGCCCCCTGTGGCTGTGCGTACTCTGGTCATGTATGGCAAGATCGCCAGGGGTAAGTATCACCAGTGGTGCAAGTAGAAATATTTTCTTAGTGTTACTGAGTGCCAAAAATGGGCGTGATCATGTGTTGTTGGGGGAGGGTCAAATGACACTAGTGGCGTGGGCACACGACAGCCCCTTTTTTGGGGGGAATCTGGACGCAAGGCTAAAAATATATAGTAATGCCCCCAATTTAATAACAATATATAGTAATGCCTCCATTATAACAGGAAAATACAGCCACTGTTGCACTCCCAGTAACCCTGACAAAGTGGGAGGAGCCGTCATGCTGCCAAGCACCATGGTCTTGTTGCTTTGTGGCACATTATAATTTTGGTAATGGCAAAGTGTGTGGCAGGTGGTACTGCGTACCCGCTGCCAAATTCTTAAGGGTACTTCGTACCCGAGCGTACCGGCATACTTGCACCGCTGACTATCACTGCTACTTCAGATTGCAGGGACAGCTGATTTTCAGATGAAAGATCACCGCACCAGTGCACCACTGAATTGCTCTGGTAGTTAATTACACACTGCAGTGAGTTGTACACTTGTCTCATTCTATATGTAAAAAGGTGCATATTTTACACTCTCACATTCTTTTCAGTTCAGAAGTGCAAAAAACCTAAACCACATAAAGACAGTAGTGAAGCTCCCTAACTGTGATGATTCATTTAGACACAAGGTTAAAGCATGGAGTATTTTAGGAAATGTAAAGATCCATTTTATTTAATGATAGGTGTGTTTTTAAAGTGATAGGAAGTTGGAATTGATGGGGTAAATTTGCTAAAGTGGGATGGGTTTTTTTTAGAACTGGTGATTTTGCCAATAGCAACCAATCAGATTCTGTTATCTTCTAGAAGCAACTAGATAAATGCTAAGTAGAAACTGATTGGTTGCTATGGGCTACATCACCAGTTCTAAAAACCTCCCACCTTAGTAAGCTTACCCCAATGTGTCTTTTGCCATACCTCCCAACTTTGTAAAATGTTGACTCGGGACTATTCAGGCGAAAGGGGACGGACCCTCGCAGGACCCCCCCCCTGCGCTGATTGCATCAGTGCAGTGATTTCTGTGCTCCCACAACTGCCCCCAACCCAAGCCCCCCTCCAAGATGCGGGACAATGCAGCCTGAGGGTGGGACAGCGGGACAGAGAAAACGGGTCAGTTGGGAATGCTTATGCACTTTAGTAAAGTGTGACTCTTAAGCTTCCCAGAGCTTTTCCTTGGACTGTAAAACAGCACATAGTGTCTGCTGACATCACAAGTTTTCCTGTGCACCCCATAGAGAAAACTTACAGTGTCCGCCCTACTGTAAATGACAGATATGTGTGCAGCCAATGGCTCATCACATTGGATTGAATTCCCTTAAAGTTGTTCAGCAACTCTGATAATGTATGCTCCCCCTTACTTTGTGCACAGACTCAATGAGAGCCAAACTACTGCCCCAACCTATAACTTACCACTGTGTGCCCTACAAGTTAGTGAACTGCCCTGCTCTCACCCAGTGTCCCCATCCTACCCGGTCTGTTACCTTGTTGCTGTATCTTGTTCCCAGGTATGTTCATTTACACTGTATTGTATTTATGATAGGTAAAGTTATACTGTTGCTTTGTATTATCCTTGTACAGTGCTGCAAAATGTTGTTGCCATAGAAATAAAAGATAACAATAATAATTTTGTTCTAGAAAACAGGCGGCATCCCATGGTTTACGGTTTGAGTGTATGATAGTGCCAACAGGAGTGTGGTCACCACCTCTGTTACCTAGGGCACTCTCTGTTCCCAGAAGCAAAAGTGTTTGCATCAGGCTCAGGTTCAAGTCACAGCACAACTTACTGTAAGCATCTGTTCAGGCTCCAAATCAACTTCACTTCTTCTGCCAGAAGAGGTAACTCACTATCTCACAGTGACATTTTAACGATGAAATCTGAACGCAGATCACTCTCGCTTCATGTAAGAGCTGCAATGCTCTCTGCCAAATCTTCACTTGCCAGTGCTTTCTCTAAACCAGTCGTATTTTCATGGCTCTGAGCTGCAAGTGAAGGAGTTGAAGTCTTTACGAAGTCAAGCTCTGCTCCTATGTCTCAAATTAAACCTGCAAGCACACAAGGATAAACTGGCATGCCGTGTGTGGCAAATGTGCCTTCAAATACACTCTCATCATCTAACCTAAAATAAACATGAGACAAAAATATGTCTGTTCTGATCAATTCCTTGTTTGTCAAAACAACAATCCAATATTAAAAAGAAAATTAACTCTCTTCTAGTATAAGACTATATAAAAGCGAAAAAACAAAATGTGTTTGACCTAGTGCCAGTTGGTAATTTAAATACCGGCTGCTTTTAAGTGGGTATACTCACCCCACCTGACTAGAAGTATGCACAAAGTCTCCACTTGTGGAGAAAAAAAGCGCTGGTATTTAAATAATTTTAGGAGTTTAATAATCAGTATAATGCATAGATTTTAACATATAAATATAAACAATGTTACAATATATAGAAAATACACTTAAAATATATATATTCAACTACCGTCCGGTAAGTAGAAAAAGTCCCAAATGAAGGAGCAATTGTTACATTGGCCCACTAAACGTTTTATCACTTCTGGGGAATAATTGTTGTTTGTCTATATGGTCAGCAGGAAAAAGTCACCTTGTATAACTTATTAGGTGTAGGGGCACTTTACCCATCCACGAGGTCACAAATTGATACAGTCCTCCCGGCCGCTGGTAGCTATTCCTTTAGTTGCGGTAATATCCAGAGGAAATTAAACTGGTGGCAGGCATAGTGTGGGAATTTGTCTACCCAAATGGTACAGTGCTTAGCTGCAGCTCATGTCAGGATAGCAGTGACACGCTTACTACTCCCGTCGGCGCACCGCTCCCGTCAGCGCACCATTATTTGAATGTGGTGCGGAGATCCTGCTGGCTTCCTCAAAAGAGGGGGACCAAATCAATTACCGGCTGGTATGCTCTCAGTCAGATTGATGCGTTTCGCCGCCTAGGACTAGAATCTGCGGCTTCCTCAGAATGTAATGAGTAAAAGTGATACAGGTGACTCCTTTTAAACTTATTGTGCTCCCATGCGCATGTGCACTTCATATATATTCCAAGCCTCGATTTCACCAAAGAGGACCATTCAATAATAAAGGATTGCTTTGTAACAGATTAAAATATCTATTAGATCTAGGTGGCACAATACATAACAAAGTTGCACTAATGTAACAGTGCTATATGAACTTATACAGTCAGTATCCATTCATATTAAGCAGAGAAGGAATGGTTATATAGCCATATTAAAAAATATTTAGTGTATCAAAAAAATTATACAACTGTAGATGTGCAATTAGCACACCGAAAACAACATTATAGAGATTTTATTTTAAATAGCCCAATATGTTAAATATACTAGTAGCATTTACTATATTCCCACAGATATTATTATTATTATTATTATTATTATTATTATTATTATTATTATTATTAAAAACATCTTTAGAATACAAATTGAGACTTCACAGGAACAGGTTATAGACCTAATCAGAGCCTTATATAAATTTGAGACAGTCAATAAAAACATTTTCAGAGAATTCTAGATAAATACTATGAGTGTGAGTCCTAAAAGTTAAGGGCTCACTTATTATCAAAACCATCACCCATACATATCTTGCATAAGGAGGCTCCTCGAATTATTACAAGAATAGGGAAAAATCCTTGAGGAAGGTAGTTCACTATATACATACAGTATTAGAACACATGAGACTACAATTAAAAACAAAACTAAACAATAATAACTTATATAAATGAAGATATAGCCCTCATATAAGTTATTAGCAGTGATATTGCATCCATGTATTATTTATATATTATTGAGCTCAATTGTTTCATTGAGGCCATAGATGGTTCACTAAATGAATACAGTATGAGAACACGAGACTACAATTAAAAACTAAACAGTAATGACTTACCTAAATACAAATATGACCCTCATATAAGTTATTAACAGTAACATTGCATACATGTATTATTTATAATAAGATTTTAAACCTACCGGTAAATCTTTTTTCGTAGTCCGTAGAGGATGCTGGGGACTCTGTAAGGACCATGGGGGGGGGGGAATAGACGGGCTCCGCAGGAGACATGGGCACTTTAAGAAAGACTTTGGATCTGGGTGTGCACTTGCTCCTCCCTCTATGCCCCTCCTCCAGACCTCAGTTAGAGAAATTGTGCCCAGAGGAGATGGACAGTACGAGGAAAGGATTTTAGTTAATCCAAGGGCAAGATTCATACCAGCCACACCAATCACACCGTATAACTTGTGATAAACTATCTAGTTAACAGTATGAAAAAACAACATAGCATCGGTCCAAAACCGATGAAACTATAACATAACTCTTATGTAAGCAAAAACTATATACAAGTCTTGAAGAAGTAGTCCGCACTTGGGACGGGCGCCCAGCATCCTCTACGGACTACGAGAAAAAGATTTACCGGTAGGTTTAAAATCTTATTTTCTCTAACGTCCTAGAGGATGCTGGGGACTCCGTAAGGACCATGGGGATTATACCAAAGCTCCCAAACGGGCGGGAGAGTGCGGATGACTCTGCAGCACCGATTGAGCAAACAGGAGGTCCTCCTCAGCTAGGGTATCAAACTTATAGAATTTTGCAAAGGTGGTTGACCCTGACCATGTAGCAGCTCAGCACAGCTGTAGTGCCGAGACCCCTTGGACAGCCGCCCAAGAAGAGCCCACCTTCCTAGTGGAATGGGCCTTAACCGATTTAGGTAACGGCAATCCTGCCGTAGAATGCGCTTGCTGATTCGTGTTACAGATCCAGCGAGCAATAGTCTGCTTTGAAGCGGGAGCGACAACCTTGTTGACTGCATACAGGACAAACAGTGCTTCTGTCTTCCTGACTCTAGCCGTTCTGGCCACGTAAATTTTCAAAGCCCTGACCACATCAAGGGACTCGGAATCCTCCAAGTCACGCGTAGCCACAGGCACGACAATAGGTTGGTTCATATGAAAGGACGAGACCACTTTAGGTAGGAATTGAGGACGAGTCCGCAATACCGCCCTATCCACATGAAAAACTAGATAGGGGCTTTTATGCGATAAAGCCGCTAATTCTGAAACTAACAACATGACCACCTTCCAAGTGAGATATTTTAACTCCACCATTTTGAGTGGTTCAAACCAATGTGACTTAAGCAAACTTAACACCACGTTAAGGTCCCAAGGCGCCACCGGAGGTACAAAAGGAGGCTGAATATGCAGTACTCCCTTCACAAATGTCTGTACTTCTGGAAGAGAGGCCAATTCCTTTTGAAAGAAAATGGATAAGGCCGAAATCTGAACCTTAATAGATCCTAATTTTAGGGCCAAATATTTACTCCAGTTTGTAGGAAGTGAAGGAAGCGGCCCAGATGGAATTCTTCCGCAGGAGCATTCCTGGCCTCACACCAAGAAACATATTTTCACCATATTCGGTGATAATGTTTCGATGTCACGTCCTTCCTAGCCTTTATTAGTGTATGAATGACCTCATCCGGAATACCTTTTTCCGCTAGGATCCGGCATTCAACCTCCATGCCGTCAAACGCAGCCGCGGTAAGTCTTGGAACAGACAGGGCCCCTGTTGCAGCAGGTCCTGTCTTAGAGGAAGAGGCCACAGATCTTCTGTGAGCATCACCTGCAGATCCGGATACCAGGTCCTTCGTGGCCAATCTGGAACAATGAGGATTGTTCTCACTCCACTTTGTCTTATTATTCTCAACACCTTGGGTATGAGAGGAAGAGGAGGAAATACATAGACCGACCGGAACACCCACGGTGTCTGAGACGGGATGCCATCATGTCTATTTGGGGCAGTCCCCACCGACTTGCAATCTGCGCAAAGACTTCCTGATGAAGTCCCCACTCTCCTGGATGCAGATCATGTCTGCTGAGGAAGTCTGCTTCCCAGTTGTCCACTCCCGGAATGAACACTGCTGACAGTGCGCTTACATGATTCTCCGCCCAGCGATGAATCCTGGTGGCTTCCGCCATTGCCACTCTGCTCCTTGTGCCGCCTTGGCGGTTAACATGAGCTACTGCGGTGACATTGTCTGACTGGATCAGAACTGGTTTGTCGCGAAGTAATGCCTCCGCTTGACGTAGGGCGTTGTATAAGGCCCTCAACTCCAGGACGTTGATGTGGAGACAGGTCTCTAGACTTGACCAAAGACCTTGGAAATTTCTTCTCTGTGTGACTGCTTCCCAACCTCGGAGGCTTGCATCCGTGGTCACCAGGATCCAGTCCTGAATGCCGAACCTGCGGCCCTCTAGGAGGTGAGCACTCTGCAGCCACCCCAGGAGAGATACCCTGGCTCCGGGGGACAGGGTGATCTGCTGATGAATTTGTAGATGTGACACGGACCACTTGTCCAGTAGGTCCCATTGGAAGGTCCTCGAATGGAACCTGCCGAAGGGAATGGCTTCGTATGATGCCACCATCTTCCCCAGGACTCGAGTGCAGTGATGCACTGACACCTGTTTTGGCTTCAATAGGTTCCTGACCAGAGTCGTGAGTTCCTGAGCTTTTTCCGTCGGAAGAAAAACCCTTTTCTGGTCTGTGTCCAGAATCATGCCCAAGAAGGTCAGACGAGTCGTAGGAACCAGCTGCGACTTCGGGATATTGAGAATCCAGCCGTGTTGCTGTAACACCTTCAATGAAAGTGACACGCTGTTCAGTAATTTGTCGCTTTTATGAGGAGATCGTCCAAGTATGGGATAATTGTGACACCTTGCTTGCGCAGGAGCACCATCATTTCCACCATTACCTTGGTGAAAATCCTCGGGCCGTGGAAAGCCCAAACGGCAACGTCTGAAATTGGTAATGACAATCCTGTACCGCAAATCTAAGGTACGCCTGATGAGGGGGATATATTGGAACATGAAGGTACGCATCCTTTATGTCTAGGGATACCATAAAATCCCCCCCTTCCAGGCTGGCGATGACCGCTCTGAGTGATTCCATCTTGAACTTGAACCTTTTCAAGTATAGGTTCAGGGATTTTAAATTTAAAATGGGTCTGACTGAACCGTCCGGTTTCGGGACCACAAACAGGGTTGAGTAATATCCCCTCCCTTGTTGCAGTAGGGGAACCTTGACCACCACCTGTTGAAGATACAATTTTTGAACCGCATTTAACACTAACTCCCTCTCTGAGGGAGAAGTCGGCAGGGCTGATTTGAAAAACCGGCGAGGGGGCACCTCTTTGA
This sequence comes from Pseudophryne corroboree, assembly GCF_028390025.1. Taxonomy (NCBI): domain Eukaryota; kingdom Metazoa; phylum Chordata; class Amphibia; order Anura; family Myobatrachidae; genus Pseudophryne; species Pseudophryne corroboree. The sequence continues at coordinate 114,275,523 of NC_086452.1, read as the reverse complement.
ATTCCAGCTTGTATCCCTGAGAAACAATTTCTATTGCCCAGGGATCCACCTGTGAGTGAACCCAGATGTGGCTGAAAAGTCGAAGACGTGCCCCCACTGGAGCAGACTCCATCAGGGGAGCCCCAGCGTCATGCGGTGGATTTTGCAGAGGCCGGGGAGGACTTCTGTTCCTTGGAACTAGCTGTGTTGTGCAGCTTTTTTCCTCGGCCCTTACCTCTGGCAAGAAAGGACGACCCAAGTCCTCTTTTGCTTTTATTTGAACGAAAGGACTGCATTTGATAATGAAGCGCTTTCTTACGCTGTGAGGGAACATAAGGCAAAAAATTAGATTTACCTGCCGTAGCTGTGGAGACGAGGTCCAAGAGGCCTTCTCCAAATAATTCCTCACCTTTGTAAGGTAAAAACTCCATATGCCTCTTCGAGTCGGCATCACCCGTCCACTGTCGGGTCTATAAAACTCGCCTAGCAGAAACAGACATAGCGTTTATTCTGGAACTCAGTAAACAAATGTCTCTTTGAGCATCCCTCTTATATAACACAGCATCTTTTATATGCCCTAGGGTCAATAAAATGGTATCCTTATCTAGGGTCTCAATTTCCGCTGATAAGGAATCTGTCCATGCTGCTACAGCACTACAAACCCAGGCCGACGCAATTGCCGGTCTGAGTATTGTACCAGAATGTGTGTAAATGGACTTCATGGTAACCTCCTGCTTGCGGTCAGCAGGATCCTTGAGGGTAGCCGTATCTTGGGATGGCAGCGCTATCTTTTTTGATAAGCCTGTCAATGCTTTGTCTACCCTAGGAGAGGATTCCCACCGTATTCTGTCCTTTTGCGGGAAAATATACGCCATAAGAATCCTTTTGGGATCCTGCAGTCTTTTGTCTGGGGTTTCCCAAGCTTTTTCGCATAATTCGTTCAGCTCACGTGAGGATGGAAAGGCGACCTCAGGCTTTTTTCCTTTATACATGTGTACCCTCGTGTCAGGGACAGGGGGTTCCTCTGTGATATGCAAAACCTCTTTTATTGCAATAATCATATATCGAATACATTTAGCTGTAACCCCTCCTCTAATACTCCAATATGAGATCTTTAATTATCTCAATAAAGGGTGGTTACTTAATATCTGTGCCTCCACCCAAGCTAGTTATTTGGGCTTGCTTGGGTAAGCCCTTTCCAATAGTAAGTGATATTCTTAACTTTGTGTACCTTAAATACTGTTATGCAGACATTACAATGCAATGTAATATTATACCTGTTTTCTTCTTTGTATCTTCAGGATCTTCAGCATTTAAAAGTCCAAAGACTACAGTTACGGTAAGTATATTTATATATGTATATTTTAATACCACAATATATTTAAGGTTCAACAGGTATAACTTTCTAACAAACAAAAGAAAGTGCAATACATTTACAGTCCCACTATCCCTTTGAAACCTATACAAGTTAGTTTTGCATGCAATACAAAAACTCTCTTATACTCAATTGAAAATGAGTTACCCGGGTACTCTCAAACCTTCTGTGCACAATTGGGCCCGTAAAAATGTTACATAAATATAAATACCTTCCTTTCACTGTCTGTGATATTATAATGCATGCATGTAAAATGAATTCCTTAGGTATTTGGAGATGTTCCCAACATGTAATTCTGACTCAGTTGTACAGATTTAATAGTTACTACTGTTCCTGAGATAACTTGGTTGTTTTCCATATGTGATGTTTTTTTCTTGAGTCTATAGAAACAATGTAGCTTTAGTTTATCCTAGTCATAGTACTTTGTTACATGTGTTTCTTTCTGGATCACTGAAAGTGTTATCTTCCTAACACTTATGTAACGATTCCTACTGCTTCTTTACTTGGTGAAATGAGATATTACTGTAGCAAAGCTATACTACTTTTAAATCCCTGAAAAGTCGAGTGCGGATGTATATAAATTGGCTGTATCATCCTCAATTAGGGCTCCTATATATATTAAACATATTTCTTCAACAGCCAAATCTCCTACCAGTTTGTCAATTTGTCTCAATACGCGGCCACTAATGGCCCTTCCGCAGTGGATAGTTTATCCTCCGGTGAATTGTAAATAGTAAATTAGGGTTTATAAGAGCTTCACCTCCAGCTTAACCAAAGAGTCTCTGTAATGGGGTACAGCATTATATTCAACCTGAGTAAACCTGCTTAGTCTCTTGACAATAGATTAAACATATAATGATGTAACTGCGCTTCTGACTATAATTTAATAAGCCTTTTCACTTAAAGTCTCTGTTCCTTTCTCTCTTAGAGGTAATATAGATGTATAACTTGTAAATATATATATATAAACGTCACTACTCCTCAGGATGTAACCCGACCTTATTGAAGTGGGTATAACAGTGAACTAGGTGCTTGATTCTGCTCAGAGTTCACTTAAATAAATCATGACTCTAATGCATTCTCCAGAGTGGCTGCCTTTGTTCCATATATATAGTTCATTATAGCACTGTCCTTTCTATATCCACTGGGCAATCATCTCTGTATCAAATGTCTATTCCTGCTACTTTATACTACTGCTATTGCCCCATATGGTATTATAGTCAGTGAGGCATCACCTGGATAGGCAGCGCAGTGATAGATTTTAGGTTTTGAGTCTATAGCAGTTACCACATCCTGCCACCCTTATAATATAAACATGTGTAGGGCTTCCTTACACTACAATAGGCTTGCTGAGTTATGCTCGGTTAATTGGAGCTTTTGCAGTTAATTGCTCCTATTACCGGAGTACCTTAGGTAACTCACAGAAATGTCTAGTGTGGGTACTCTGTCTCAGCGGGTTAGGGTGCAGAATATTAAATGTGCACTTACGCTCTGAAGAGCAGGCTGCTGGCACTCCCCCGACTCTCTTCTTTAGCGGCTGGAGGCTGGGATCAGCTGAATTACTGTTGCTGTTTATGGCTATGGCCCTGGTTACCAAGGAAGCCTTCTGACTGCTTCCGCTGTCTCCACCGTTACTATGGTGACCAGCCGGCTTCTCTCACTGCGCTTGGCTGTCACAGCTGTCAGGAACCTGGAGCAAGCGCCTCTCCCTTCTTCAAGCGGCGGTTTCTTACAGCGGGAGGTCCCCTGACCTCCGGCGGCACCAGCGCATCTTCCCCTCTTCCTCCTACAGCCGCATCACCTCTCGCGGCAAGCTCCACCGATCTTCAGCCTCACCAGCACTACGGGTAAGCTTCCCGTTTGGCTCGCCTGGTGTAGGTAGTACTACTTGGTCCCAGCGGCGCCACTGTATGTTTACAGCGGACAGCTCTTTGTCAGCGGCGCACCGGGCCCAAGTGCACACACTAGCCAGGGGATCAGCAGACTGCCAACAGCCGGCGGGGAGCTTTATTTATACTGTTTCAGACTACGGCTCGTGCCCCCCTCTTCCCGCCTAAGCCTCGAGCTATCCCCCCTGGTCAGCAGCACTGTAGTGCTCGTGGGGCGCTCGCGACATTCCAGATTTTTCTGTCAGATCTGTCAGGGCCTGACAGAAAGCTCACTGACAGCTGTTTCCGAACCCACATATCCTCTCCCTCTCTATTTCCTATGCTACTTTACTGCCGTCTAAATATTAAACATCCTGTACTCACATCACTTTAACATATATAATTTAATAAATAAAACTACAAATATTTAACCCTTCAAATTCATCTATACACATTTATACATGCACAAATGAATACGTATATATGCATCCATTAAACACCGCATTTTTCTTTTAATATAAATTAATTACACATAAATATACTCATAATTATATATACATCAGACATATAATTTTCTATGTTATAAGTACATTAATCATATTACACTCTCCCCCTGGTGATCTATTTTAAATGATTAAAAACCATGTTAAAGCAAATAGATCACCATCTCTAATTTAATTAACCCTAGGCATGCACTGGTAAGTATCCATAGTAAGGCCACACATCTACCATACTGGGATGTATTATCCTAGGTACAATGCTAGGTATCCCCAATTCATCATAAGTAAGCATAGATGGGGGTTGGCATGTTCTTTTCGGCCTATTTACAGTTTCCTGTTCTATGCTTATATCACTACAGGGAGAATAATGATCAAGCCTCTCTAATGAACCACCACTTTCTTCACCTTGAACAGCACTGTCATACTCAACAGGATCTATATAGGTAATTGTGTGGTCAATTTCTTTAGGAGACTCAAGGGGCCCCCTGATGTCTCCTGTGTCAATCACTTTCCCACTTTCAACATATTGATCCTTATAATAACAACCCTGACCTTCATCTTCTCCCTCATAACTATCGTCATTGTTAGGTTTGAGTGAGTCAGTTAGCTTATTTAATGTCTCCTTCTCAAATGGTACTACCTCATCTTTACTTTCAAGATCTTCTAGGCGCACTTCTCTACCTATGGGAAGTAGATTTTGCCTATGATGGGTTAAAACAGCACCTTGTCCATTTTCAGGCTGAATTCTATACACAGGCAGGTCTTTAAACTTTTCTACCACTATATAGGGGTCCTCTCTCCATCGATTGGAGATTATAAATTTCCTTGGCATCCCTAGCCGTCTTAACAACACCCGGTCCCCAGGAAACAAAACCTGATCCCGCATACTCCTATCATAGCGAACCTTGTTCCTCTCTCCCAACTTACTGGCAGTTCGCTCAGCTAAAGCATAGGCATCCCCCAATTCTCTTCTCAGTCTTTCTACGTATTTTAAATGCGAAACACAAGGGTCATTGCCTGCATTAGTTCCCATACATACATCTATTGGGAGCTTAGCCTCCCTCTCAAACATTAAATAGTAAGGTGAGAACCCAGTGGCCTCATTTCGGGTGCAATTGTATGCATGTCTTAGACGGTCAATATGCCTCTTCCAATGCTGTTTGTTTAAGGGATTCAGGGTCCCTAACATGTCTAACAAGGTTCTGTTGAACCTCTCGGGTTGCGGATCACCTTGAGGGTGATATGGAGTAGTCCTAGATTTAGTAATCCCACAGCTCAAACACATTTCTTTTATTAGTCGACTTTCAAAATCTCTCCCTTGATCCGTATGTAACCTATTCGACAAACCATAATGGATAAAAAACTTATCCCACAAGGTATTTGCTACAGTGGTGGCCTTTTGATTTGGCGTCACATATGCCTGAGCATAACGAGTGAAGTGGTCTGTTACAATTAATATATTACACTTCTTTCCTTCTTCTACTTCAAGGGAGAGAAAGTCCATACAGATCAAGTCCATGGGCCCTTTGCTTTTAAATGTCACTAAAGGAGCTACTCTTGATGGTAGTGTTTTCCGCAATACACAGTTTCCACAGTTTTGGCAGTATTCTTTTATCTCCTTTCCCATACACGGCCAGTAAAATTTATCAGCTATAAGGTTTAACGTTTTCTCGAACCCTAAATGACCATGCTTATCGTGTAATGCCTGCATTATTAGAGCACGGTGTTTCTTAGGTAACACTAGCTGAAACTTCTTTCGCCCATCCACTTGTCTAATGCTGCGGTATAATATCCCTGCTTTTATAAGCAAATTATGCTTTTGTTTCCTCAACAGTCTGACTTCTAATAGAGATTCATGGGCAATTGCCGATTTTCTACTGCCAGGAATTAAGTGTTGTATGCTGGGGTCCTGTTGTTGCTCTTGCCGAATTTGATAGCGTTTCAGTTTAGGCAAATCTTCAAGCTCTACATGACTAATCCAGCAATATGATGGAGGCAGTGCTGTTGACTTCATTCCCAAAGCGCTAACTTGTTCACTTCCAGCTGATACTTTCAAACTCATTTTATGACACATTCCTTTGATTTCTCCCGCTGTTATCTCTATGCACTCTTCTTCTGTATTTTCCATCTGCTGGTTTGGAATTCTGGAAAGGGAGTCGGCGTCAATGTTGCTAACACCTGGTCGGTATTTCAGTGTAAAATCATATAGCGCCAGAGCAGCCAACCACCGGTGACCTGTGGCATCCAGCTTTGCTGTTGTTTGGACATATGTCAGAGGATTATTGTCTGTTTGTACTTCAAATGTCACTCCATATAGATAGTCATGGATTTTATCTTTTACGCTCCATTTCAAAGCCAAGAACTCTAATTTGTGAGCGGGGTATCGCTTTTCACTATTTGTTAGACCTCGACTTATGAATGAAACAGGTTTCAACCCATTAGAATGTTTCTGATACAGAACACCCCCCAATCCTTCTAAAGAGGCATCAATATGAAGAACATAAGGCAACCCAGGATCTACATAGGCTAATACAGGAGCGTTCGTCAGTTTTTGTTTTAACAAATTAAAGGCCATTTCACATTTGGTAGTCCATCTTTCTCCAAATGGATGATTTACTTTATGCAGGAGGCCTCCTTCACATGACCGTTCTCGTCCCTTCTTCTTATTTGATGTTGGATAGCCTCTCGTTAAATCAGTTAACGGCCTAGCTATACTGGAATAGTTTGGGACGAACCTGCGGTAATACCCGCAAAAGCCTAAAAAAGATCTTAGTTCCTTCAATTTTGTTGGTCTAGGCCAATTCTTAACGGCCTCCACTTTCTCTGGGTCAGTGGAAACCCCATTTCTGCTTACGATGTGTCCTAAGTATTTGACCGTGGATTGGCAAAGATGACATTTGTCCAGGGATAATTTCAAGCCCCCTTCCATCAATCTATCCAGAACTTTAAGAAGTCGTTTATTGTGTTCCTCCAGGGTGGCTCCAAAAACGATTATATCGTCTAAATATACAATGACTTCCCTATAATTCATATCCCCCACAGTTCTTTCCATTGTTCTTTGAAAGGTAGCTGGGGCTCCTTTTACTCATTGGGGCATGTTTAGAAATTCAAAGAAACCTAGCAGTTTTCTCACGGTCTTCCGGCTTCATGGGGATTTGGTAATACCCATTTCTTAAATCTAACACGGAAAACCAAGAGCTCCCTTGGAGACAATCTAAAGCTTCGTCTATCCTTGGTACTGTATACTGGTCTGTAACAGTTCTTTGGTTCAGTGTGCGGTAGTCTACACACTTTCGTATTTTTCCACTCTTTTTCCGCGCAATCACTATGGGGGAAGCGTAGGGACTTCTAGACTCGATTATAACTTGATTCTCAAGTAGTCCTTTAAGGTGTTGCTTTACGTCTTCAAAGTCTGCAGGAGCTATCCTGCGGGATCGTTCCCGGAAAGGAGTCTCATCCATTAATCTAATATTGTGCTCCACCCCATTAGCTGCCCCCAGATCCCATTCTCCCATGGAGAATACCTGTTTCTTAAATTCCAGCTCCTTAATTAAAGCAGATTTTTCCTCCAAAGAAATGTCACTCCCTTGGAAACATATATCAAATTTATTTTCTGAAACAATTACACTCTCAGCTGATTGAATGCAACAAGTCCGTGTAGAAGACAGTTCCTCGTTTCCTTCATACCATTCAGCAAGTAAAGGGTATATCCGGGTGTTAGTCCCTATAATCACAGGTGGTTCATCCCTCCCTTCAGGAACTTCTGGACATATCAACGCAATAAGTGATGTCTGCATCCCTTCCTCTTCTCTTACCCTGTTGTTGATTTCAAGAGTAACTTGTACATACCCTAGATAAGGGTACTTTTCAACACTTAGACCCCATATCACTAATCCGCTTAAGGGCTGGATGGGTACATCAGGAATGTTTTCATGGTACCAATTTTCAAATATGATAGAAACTTGGGATCCACTATCCACCAAGATCTGGCAGTGGCGTCCATTTATATTAGCAGTCAAAAGGGGAGCAGGTCCAAGCAATCCTTCTGGTAGACTTCCACTCCTCCAGGAATTCCCCATAGCACAGTGACTAACCTTTAGGGGGCCTGTGAGGGGCCCACAGACCGCCCCCGTCCGTTTCCCGACCCCGAACCTTCCGTATTCTGATTACCGCCTGAAGCACGGTCAGTGTTCCGATTCCAATTTCTATTCAAGTGACATTCAAAGGCCCGATGTCCTGTTCTCCCACATCTAAAACATCCTCTATTAAAGTTGTTACTCCCTCTACTTAATCCTCTTACGGGGCTGCTTTCGTTGGATATTTGCGGAGAAGTACTCGCAGTCTGTGCTGCAATGAATTTGTCAATTTTCTTATTTTGTTCGTCCATCAGCTTTAATATTTTTTCTTCAAATGCATTGCTTTCCACTACCGGTTGTATTACCTTGACCTTTTTTACCGTTTTCTTTCTCATTTCTATTAATACCTCTTCTTGTTTGACTTCTTTTAACAGCTCGTTAAAGGTAGAAAAAGGTTCTTTAATTCCTGAACATCTTAATTTCTGAGCTACTGGGTCGGTGGTCAAGGCACCCCGCAGTAACTGTTTCATCCGGCTTCTGTCCACATCCTCCCTTACTATACCTCCTTTATCCACTATCTTATATAGTAGCTTGTCTAACCTAATCAAGAATGCACTTAGCTTTTCCGTCAGTTCCTGGAACGTGTGGTGTAACCTAGAGGTGAGATCTCCCACGTCCTCAAGGGTGCCATATGCATAATCTAATGCCTCAAAGAATGTTTCTAAAGTAGCATTAGGATTACTACGTCTAGCAGCTTGTATAATTCCCATAGCCGGCCCTCTCAAGCTTTCTACTACCCTCTGTCTCTTTATCTTATCTGGGCACTGCCATTCTTCTACTTGCTGTACCGCCGCTTCTTTCCAGGCCTCATATGTCTCCTCTCCTGATGGTACAGGTAGAATCCCGGAAAAGATCCGTAACCGCCTATAACTCCCTTCATAATGCCACCTCTCTAACTGAGTGACCACTCTATCCATTATGACCTCAAACTGTCCACCGGTGGCATTTGCACCAGTATACTGAACGTCACCCCCTTCACCACCACTATTCCTCTCACCTCTATTAGGGTTGTCTAGATGGGGCACTGATATATGTACACTAGTTGCTGCTTCTTCATCCCCCCATATGTTAGGCCACATCACATTCCACCTCCTACCCATCTCTTCATTGGCTACTACTATCAATGATATTACATCAGTCTCCAATTCATTATCTGTTTCTATCAGTACTGCCACTACTCTTCCCAATCCTCCCATCCATTTATCTACAATCCTTGGCCTAATTATTCCATATAACCTGGCTAACCTTTCCACTATCTCCTCATCAGAGAATTCCAAAAAATTCCCTCCCACACTTAAACATTTCTTGGGATTTTTTTTCTTCCGTTGACACCAAGCACTAATATTTTCCCCAGTAAACTTTTCCATTGTTATATCCTGAATATATTCATCTCAGCAGTGCCTCCAAATGTAACCCCTCCTCTAATACTCCAATATGAGATCTTTAATTATCTCAATAAAGGATGGTTACTTAATATCTGTGCCTCCACCTAAGCTAGTTATTTGGGCTTGCTTGGGTAAGCCCTTTCCAATAGTAAGTGATATTCTTAACTTTGTGTACCTTAAATACTGTTATGCAGACATTACAATGCAATGTAATATTATACCTGTTTTCTTCTTTGTATCTTCAGGATCTTCAGCATTTAAAAGTTCAAAGACTACAGTTACAGTAAGTATATTTATATATGTATATTTTAATACCACAATATATTTAAGGTTCAACAGGTATAACTTTCTAACAAACAAAAGAAAGTGCAATACATTTACAGTCCCACTACCCCTTTGAAACCTATACAAGTTAGTTTTGCATGCAATACAAAAACTCTCTTATACTCAATTGAAAATGAGTTACCCGGGTACTCTCAAACCTTCTGTGCACAATTGGGCCCGTAAAAATGTTACATAAATATAAATACCTTCCTTTCACTGTCTGTGATATTATAATGCATGCATGTAAAATGAATTCCTTAGGTATTTGGAGATGTTCCCAACATGTAATTCTGACTCAGTTGTACAGATTTAATAGTTACTACTGTTCCTGAGATAACTTGGTTGTTTTCCATATGTGATGTTTTTTTCTTGAGTCTATAGAAACAATGTAGCTTTAGTTTATCCTAGTCACAGTAATTTGTTACATGTGTTTCTTTCTGGATCACTGAAAGTGTTATCTTCCTAACACTTATGTAACGATTCCTACTGCTTCTTTACTTGGTGAAATGAGATATTACTGTAGCAAAGCTATACTACTTTTAAATCCCTGAAAAGTCGAGTGCGGATGTATATAAATTGGCTGTATCATCCTCAATTAGGGCTCCTATATATATTAAACATATTTCTTCAACAGCCAAATCTCCTACCAGTTTGTCAATTTGTCTCAATACGCGGCCACTAATGGCCCTTCCGCAGTGGATAGGTTATCCTCCGGTGAATTGTAAATAGTAAATTAGGGTTTATAAGAGTTTCACCTCCAGCTTAACCAAAGAGTCTCTGTAATGGGGTACAGCATTATATTCAACCTGAGTAAACCTGCTTAGTCTCTTGACAATAGATTAAACATATAATGATGTAACTGCGCTTCTGACTATAATTTAATAAGCCTTTTCACCTAAAGTCTCTGTTCCTTTCTCTCTTAGAGGTAATATAGATGTATAACTTGTAAATATATATATATATAAACGTCACTACTCCTCAGGATGTAACCCGACCTTTTTGAAGTGGGTATAACAGTGAACTAGGTGCTTGATTCTGCTCAGAGTTCACTTAAATAAATCATGACTCTAATGCATTCTCCAGAGTGGCTGCCTTTGTTCCATATATATAGTTCATTATAGCACTGTCCTTTCTATATCCACTGGGCAATCATCTCTGTATCAAATGTCTATTCCTGCTACTTTATACTACTGCTATTGCCCCATATGGTATTATAGTCAGTGAGGCATCACCTGGATAGGCAGCGCAGTGATAGATTTTAGGTTTTGAGTCTATAGCAGTTACCACATCCTGCCACCCTTATAATATAAACATGTGTAGTGCTTCCTTACACTACAATAGGCTTGCTGAGTTATGCTCGGTTAATTGGAGCTTTTGCAGTTAATTGCTCCTATTACAGGAGTACCTTAGGTAACTCACAGAAATGTCTAGTGTGGGTACTCTGTCTCAGCGGGTTAGGGTGCAGAATATTAAATGTGCACTTACGCTCTGAAGAGCAGGCTGCTGGCACTCCCCCGACTCTCTTCTTTAGCGGCTGGAGGCTGGGATCAGCTGAATTACTGTTGCTGTTTATGGCTATGGCCCTGGTTACCAAGGAAGCCTTCTGACTGCTTCCGCTGTCTCCACCGTCACTATGGTGACCAGCCGGCTTCTCTCACTGCGCTTGGCTGTCACAGCTGTCAGGAACCTGGAGCAAGCGCCTCTCCCTTCTTCAAGCGGCGGTTTCTTACAGCGGGAGATCCTCTGACGTCCGGCGGCACCAGCGCATCTTCCCCTCTTCCTCCTACAGCCGCATCACCTCTCGCGGCAAGCTCCACCGATCTTCAGCCTCACCAGCACTATGGGTAAGCTTCCCGTTTGGCTCGCCTGGTGTAGGTAGTACTACTTGGTCCCAGCGGCGCCACTGTATGTTTACAGCGGACAGCTCTTTGTCAGCGGCGCGCCGGGCCCAAGTGCACACACTAGCCAGGGGATCAGCAGACTGCCAACAGCCGGCGGGGAGCTTTATTTATACTGTTTCAGACTACGGCTCGTGCCCCCCTCTTCCCGCCTAAGCCTCGAGCTATCCCCCCTGGTCAGCAGCACTGTAGTGCTCGTGGGGCGCTCGCGACATTCCAGATTTTTCTGTCAGATCTGTCAGGGCCTGACAGAAAGCTCACTGACAGCTGTTTCCGAACCCACATATCCTCTCCCTCTCTATTTCCTATGCTACTTTACTGCCGTCTAAATATTAAACATCCTGTACTCACATCACTTTAACATATATAATTTAATAAATAAAACTACAAATATTTAACCCTTCAAATTCATCTATACACATTTATACATGCACAAATGAATACGTATATATGCATCCATTAAACACCGCATTTTTCTTTTAATATAAATTAATTACACATAAATATACTCATAATTATATATACATCAGACATATAATTTTCTATGTTATAAGTACATTAATCATATTACACTCTCCCCCTGGTGATCTATTTTAAATGATTAAAAACCATGTTAAAGCAAATAGATCACCATCTCTAATTTAATTAACCCTAGGCATGCACTGGTAAGTATCCATAGTAAGGCCACACATCTACCATACTGGGATGTATTATCCTAGGTACAATGCTAGGTATCCCCAATTCATCATAAGTAAGCATAGATGGGGGTTGGCATGTTCTTTTCGGCCTATTTACAGTTTCCTGTTCTATGCTTATATCACTACAGGGAGAATAATGATCAAGCCTCTCTAATGAACCACCACTTTCTTCGCCTTGAACAGCACTGTCATACTCAACAGGATCTATATAGGTAATTGTGTGGTCAATATCTTTAGGAGACTCAAGGGGCCCCCTGATGTCTCCTGTGTCAATCACTTTCCCACTTTCAACATATTGATCCTTATAATAACAACCCTGACCTTCATCTTCTCCCTCATAACTATCGTCATTGTTAGGTTTGTTTGAGTGAGTCAGTTAGCTTATTTAATGTCTCCTTCTCAAATGGTACTACCTCATCTTTACTTTCAAGATCTTCTAGGCGCACTTCTCTACCTATGGGAAGTAGATTTTGCCTATGATGGGTTAAAACAGCACCTTGTCCATTTTCAGGCTGAATTCTATACACAGGCAGGTCTTTAAACTTTTCTACCACTATATAGGGGTCCTCTCTCCATCGATTGGAGATTATAAATTTCCTTGGCATCCCTAGCCGTCTTAACAACACCCGGTCCCCAGGAAACAAAACCTGATCCCGCATACTCCTATCATAGCGAACCTTGTTCCTCTCTCCCAACTTACTGGCAGTTCGCTCAGCTAAAGCATAGGCATCCCCCAATTCTCTTCTCAGTCTTTCTACGTATTTTAAATGCGAAACACAAGGGTCATTGCCTGCATTAGTTCCCATACATACATCTATTGGGAGCTTAGCCTCCCTCCCAAACATTAAATAGTAAGGTGAGAACCCAGTGGCCTCATTTCGGGTGCAATTGTATGCATGTATTAGACGGTCAATATGCCTCTTCCAATGCTGTTTGTTTAAGGGATTCAGGGTCCCTAACATGTCTAACAAGGTTCTGTTGAACCTCTCGGGTTGCGGATCACCTTGAGGGTGATATGGAGTAGTCCTAGATTTAGTAATCCCACAGCTCAAACACATTTCTTTTATTAGTCGACATTCAAAATCTCTCCCTTGATCCGTATGTAACCTATTCGGCAAACCATAATGGATAAAAAACTTATCCCACAAGGTATTTGCTACAGTGGTGGCCTTTTGATTAGGCGTCACATATGCCTGAGCATAACGAGTGAAGTGGTCTGTTACAATTAATATATTACACTTCTTTCCTTCTTCTACTTCAAGGGAGAGAAAGTCCATACAGATCAAGTCCATGGGCCCTTTGCTTTTAAATGTCACTAAAGGAGCTACTCTTGATGGTAGTGTTTTCCGCAATACACAGTTTCCACAGTTTTGGCAGTATTCTTTTATCTCCTTTCCCATACACGGCCAGTAAAATCTATCAGCTATAAGGTTTAACGTTTTCTCGAACCCTAAATGACCATGCTTATCGTGTAATGCCTGCATTATTAGAGCACGGTGTTTCTTAGGTAACACTAGCTGAAACTTCTTTCGCCCATCCACTTGTCTAATGCTGCGGTATAATATCCCTGCTTTTATAAGCAAATTATGCTTTTGTTTCCTCAACAGTCTGACTTCTAATAGAGATTCATGGGCAATTGCCGATTTTCTACTGCCAGGAATTAAGTGTTGTATGCTGGGGTCCTGCTCTTGCCGAATTTGATAGCGTTTCAGTTTAGGCAAATCTTCAAGCTCTACATGACTAATCCAGCAATATGATGGAGGCAGTGCTGTTGACTTCATTCCCAAAGCGCTAACTTGTTCACTTCCAGCTGATACTTTCAAACTCATTTTATGACACATTCCTTTGATTTCTCCCGCTGGTATCTCTATCCACTCTTCTTCTGTATTTTCCATCTGCTGGTTTGGAATTCTGGAAAGGGAGTCGGCGTCAATGTTGCTAACACCTGGTCGGTATTTCAGTGTAAAATCATATAGCGCCAGAGCAGCCAACCATCCAGCTTTGCTGTTGTTTGGACATATGTCAGAGGATTATTGTCTGTTTGTACTTCAAATGTCACTCCATATAGATAGTCATGGATTTTATCTATTACGCTCCATTTCAAAGCCAAGAACTCTAATTTGTGAGCGGGGTATCGCTTTTCACTATTTGTTAGACCTCGACTTATGAATGAAACAGGTTTCAACCCATCAGAATGTTTCTGATACAGAACACCCCCCAATCCTTCTAAAGAGGCATCAATATGAAGAACATAAGGCAACCCAGGATCTACATAGGCTAATACAGGAGCGTTCGTCAGTTTTTGTTTTAACAAATTAAAGGCCATTTCACATTTGGTAGTCCATCTTTCTCCAAATGGATGATTTACTTTATGCAGGAGGCCTCCTTCACATGACCGTTCTCGTCCCTTCTTCTTATTTGATGTTGGATAGCCTCTCGTTAAATCAGTTAACGGCCTAGCTATACTGGAATAGTTTGGGACGAACCTGCGGTAATACCCGCAAAAGCCTAAAAAAGATCTTAGTTCCTTCAATTTTGTTGGTCTAGGCCAATTCTTAACGGCCTCCACTTTCTCTGGGTCGGTGGAAACCCCATTTCTGCTTACGATGTGTCCTAAGTATTTGACCGTGGATTGGCAAAGATGACATTTGTCCAGGGATAATTTCAAGCCCCCTTCCATCAATCTATCCAGAACTTTAAGAAGTCGTTTATTGTGTTCCTCCAGGGTGGCTCCAAAAACGATTATATCGTCTAAATATACAATGACTTCCCTATAATTCATATCCCCCACAGTTCTTTCCATTGTTCTTTGAAAGGTAGCTGGGGCTCCTTTTACTCCTTGGGGCATGTTTAGAAATTCAAAGAAACCTAGCGGGCATATAAATGCAGTTTTCTCACGGTCTTCCGGCTTCATGGGGATTTGGTAATACCCATTTCTTAAATCTAACACGGAAAACCAAGAGCTCCCTTGGAGACAATCTAAAGCTTCGTCTATCCTTGGTACTGTATACTGGTCTGTAACAGTTCTTTGGTTCAGTGTGCGGTAGTCTACACACATTCGTATTTTTCCACTCTTTTTCCGCGCAATCACTATGGGGGAAGCGTAACGACTTCTAGACTCGATTATAACTTGATTCTCAAGTAGTCCTTTAAGGTGTTGCCTTACGTCTTCAAAGTCTGCAGGAGCTATCCTGCGGGATCGTTCCCGGAAAGGAGTCTCATCCATTAATCTAATATTGTGCTCCACCCCATTAGCTGCCCCCAGATCCCATTCTCCCATGGAGAATACCTGTTTCTTAAATTCCAGCTCCTTAATTAAAGCAGATTTTTCCTCCAAAGAAATGTCACTCCCTTGGAAACATATATCAAATTTATTTTCTGAAACAATTACACTCTCAGCTGATTGAATGCAACAAGTCCGTGTAGAAGACAGTTCCTCGTTTCCTTCATACCATTCAGCAAGTAAAGGGTATATCCGGGTGTTAGTCCCTATAATCACAGGTGGTTCATCCCTCCCTTCAGGAACTTCTGGACATATCAACGCAATAAGTGATGTCTGCATCCCTTCCTCTTCTCTTACCCTGTTGTTGATTTCAAGAGTAACTTGTACATACCCTAGATAAGGGTACTTTTCAACACTTAGACCCCATATAACTAATCCGCTTAAGGGCTGGATGGGTACATCAGGAATGTTTTCATGGTACCAATTTTCAAATATGATAGAAACTTGGGATCCACTATCCACCAAGATCTGGCAGTGGCGTCCATTTATATTAGCAGTCAAAAGGGGAGCAGGTCCAAGCAATCCTTCTGGTAGACTTCCACTCCTCCAGGAATTCCCCATAGCACAGTGACTAACCTTTAGGGGGCCTGTGAGGGGCCCACAGACCGCCCCCGTCCGTTTCCCGACCCCGAACCTTCCGTATTCTGATTACCGCCTGAAGCACGGTCAGTGTTCCGATTCCAATTTCTATTCAAGTGACATTCAAAGGCCCGATGTCCTGTTCTCCCACATCTAAAACATCCTCTATTAAAGTTGTTACTCCCTCTACCTAATCCTTTTACGGGGCTGCTTTCGTTGGATATTTGCGGAGAAGTACTCGAAGTCTGTGCTGCAATGAATTTGTCAATTTTCTTATTTTGTTCGTCCATCAGCTTTAATATTTTTTCTTCAAATGCATTGCTTTCCACTACCGGTTGTATTACCTTGACCTTTTTTACCGTTTTCTCTCTCATTTCTATTAATACCTCTTCTTGTTTGACTTCTTTTAACAGCTCGTTAAAGGTAGAAAAAGGTTCTTTAAAATTCCTGAACATCTTAATTTCTGAGCTACTGGGTCGGTGGTCAAGGCACCCCGCAGTAACTGTTTCATCCGGCTTCTGTCCACATCCTCCCTTACTATACCTCCTTTATCCACTATCTTATATAGTAGCTTGTCTAACCTAATCAAGAATGCACTTAGCTTTTCCGTCAGTTCCTGGAACGTGTGGTGTAACCTAGAGGTGAGATCTCCCACGTCCTCAAGGGTGCCATATGCATAATCTAATGCCTCAAAGAATGTTTCTAAAGTAGCATTAGGATTACTACGTCTAGCAGCTTGTATAATTCCCATAGCCGGCCCTCTCAAGCTTTCTACTACCCTCTGTCTCTTTATCTTATCTGGGCACTGCCATTCTTCTACTTGCTGTACCGCCGCTTCTTTCCAGGCCTCATATGTCTCCTCTCCTGATGGTACAGGTAGAATCCCGGAAAAGATCCGTAACCGCCTATAACTCCCTTCATAATGCCACCTCTCTAACTGAGTGACCACTCTATCCATTATGACCTCAAACTGTCCACCGGTGGCATTTGCACCAGTATCCTGAACGTCACCCCCTTCACCACCACTATTCCTCTCACCTCTATTAGGGTTGTCTAGAGGGGGCACTGATATATGTACACTAGTTGCTGCTTCTTCATCCCCCCATATGTTAGGCCACATCACATTCCACCTCCTACCCATCTCTTCATTGGCTACCACTATCAATGGTATTACATCAGTCTCCAATTCATTATCTGTTTCTATCAGTACTGCCACTACTCTTCCCAATCCTCCCATCCATTTATCTACAATCCTTGGCCTAATTATTCCATATAACCTGGCTAACCTTTCCACTATCTCCTCATCAGAGAATTCCAAAAAATTCCCTCCCACACTTAAACATTTCTTGGGATTTTTTTTCTTCCGTTGACACCAAGCACTAATATCTTCCCCAGTAAACTTTTCCATTGTTATATCCTGAATATATTCATCTCAGCAGTGCCTCCAAATGTAACCCCTCCTCTAATACTCCAATATGAGATCTTTAATTATCTCAATAAAGGGTGGTTACTTAATATCTGTGCCTCCACCCAAGCTAGTTATTTGGGCTTGCTTGGGTAAGCCCTTTCCAATAGTAAGTGATATTCTTAACTTTGTGTACCTTAAATACTGTTATGCAGACATTACAATGCAATGTAATATTATACCTGTTTTCTTCTTTGTATCTTCAGGATCTTCAGCATTTAAAAGTCCAAAGACTACAGTTACGGTAAGTATATTTATATATGTATATTTTAATACCACAATATATTTAAGGTTCAACAGGTATAACTTTCTAACAAACAAAAGAAAGTGCAATACATTTACAGTCCCACTACCCCTTTGAAACCTATACAAGTTAGTTTTGCATGCAATACAAAAACTCTCTTATACTCAATTGAAAATGAGTTACCCGGGTACTCTCAAACCTTCTGTGCACAATTGGGCCCGTAAAAATGTTACATAAATATAAATACCTTCCTTTCACTGTCTGTGATATTATAATGCATGCATGTAAAATGAATTCCTTAGGTATTTGGAGATGTTCCCAACATGTAATTCTGACTCAGTTGTACAGATTTAATAGTTACTACTGTTCCTGAGATAACTTGGTTGTTTTCCATATGTGATGTTTTTTTCTTGAGTCTATAGAAACAATGTAGCTTTAGTTTATCCTAGTCACAGTACTTTGTTACATGTGTTTCTTTCTGGATCACTGAAAGTGTTATCTTCCTAACACTTATGTAACGATTCCTACTGCTTCTTTACTTGGTGAAATGAGATATTACTGTAGCAAAGCTATACTACTTTTAAATCCCTGAAAAGTCGAGTGCGGATGTATATAAATTGGCTGTATCATCCTCAATTAGGGCTCCTATATATATTAAACATATTTCTTCAACAGCCAAATCTCCTACCAGTTTGTCAATTTGTCTCAATACGCGGCCACTAATGGCCCTTCCGCAGAGGATAGGTTATCCTCCGGTGAATTGTAAATAGTAAATTAGGGTTTATAAGAGTTTCACCTCCAGCTTAACCAAAGAGTCTCTGTAATGGGGTACAGCATTATATTCAACCTGAGTAAACCTGCTTAGTCTCTTGACAATAGATTAAACATATAATGATGTAACTGCGCTTCTAACTATAATTTAATAAGCCTTTTCACTTAAAGTCTCTGTTCCTTTCTCTCTTAGAGGTAATATAGATGTATAATTGTAAATATATATATATATAAACGTCACTACTCCTCAGGATGTAACCCGACCTTATTGAAGTGGGTATAACAGTGAACTAGGTGCTTGATTCTGCTCAGAGTTCACTTAAATAAATCATGACTCTAATGCATTCTCCAGAGTGGCTGCCTTTGTTCCATATATATAGTTCATTATAGCACTGTCCTTTCTATATCCACTGGGCAATCATCTCTGTATCAAATGTCTATTCCTGCTACTTTATACTACTGCTATTGCCCCATATGGTATTATAGTCAGTGAGGCATCACCTGGATAGGCAGCGCAGTGATAGATTTTAGGTTTTGAGTCTATAGCAGTTACCACATCCTGCCACCCTTATAATATAAACATGTGTAGTGCTTCCTTACACTACAATAGGCTTGCTGAGTTATGCTCGGTTAATTGGAGCTTTAGCAGTTAATTGCTCCTATTACAGGAGTACCTTAGGTAACTCACAGAAATGTCTAGTGTGGGTACTCTGTCTCAGCGGGTTAGGGTGCAGAATATTAAATGTGCACTTACGCTCTGAAGAGCAGGCTGCTGGCACTCCCCCAACTCTCTTCTTTAGCGGCTGGAGGCTGGGATCAGCTGAATTACTGTTGCTGTTTATGGCTATGGCCCTGGTTACCAAGGAAGCCTTCTGACTGCTTCCGCTGTCTCCGCCGTTACTATGGTGACCAGCCGGCTTCTCTCACTGCGCTTGGCTGTCACAGCTGTCAGGAACCTGGAGCAAGCGCCTCTCCCTTCTTCAAGCGGCGGTTTCTTACAGCGGGAGATCCTCTGACCTCCGGCGGCACCAGCGCATCTTCCCCTCTTCCTCCTACAGCCGCATCACCTCTCGCGGCAAGCTCCACCGATCTTCAGCCTCACCAGCACTATGGGTAAGCTTCCCGTTTGGCTCGCCTGGTGTAGGTAGTACTACTTGGTCCCAGCGGCGCCACTGTATGTTTACAGCGGACAGCTCTTTGTCAGCGGCGCGCCGGGCCCAAGTGCACACACTAGCCAGGGCTCAGCAGATTGCCAACAGCCGGCGGGGAGCTTTATTTATACTGTTTCAGACTACGGCTCGTGTCCCCCTCTTCCCGCCTAAGCCTCGAGCTATCCCCCCTGGTCAGCAGCACTGTAGTGCTCGTGGGGCGCTCGCGACATTCCAGATTTTTCTGTCAGATCTGTCAGGGCTTGACAGAAAGCTCACTGACAGCTGTTTCCGAACCCACATATCCTCTCCCTCTCTATTTCCTATGCTACTTTACTGCCGTCTAAATATTAAACATCCTGTACTCGCATCACTTTAACATATATAATTTAATAAATAAAACTACAAATATTTAACCCTTCAAATTCATCTATACACATTTATACATGCACAAATGAATACGTATATATGCATCCATTAAACACCGCATTTTTCTTTTAATATAAATTAATTACACATAAATATACTCATAATTATATATACATCAGACATATAATTTTCTATGTTATAAGTACATTAATCATATTACACTGCCACTCTTGGCTGTAATTTTGCATCATCGTAGTCGACACTGGAGTCTGAATCCGTGTCGGTATCTGTGTCAACTGTTTGGGATAGTGTGCACTTCTGAGACCCCGAAGGTCCCGGCGACATTGGGACAGACATGTTTTGACTTCCTAACTGTTCCCTAGCTTCAGCTTTGTCTAATCTTTTGTGCAATAAATTTACATTAGCACTTAAGACATTCCACATATCCATCCAGTCAGGTGTCGACGCTGCCGACGGAGACCTTACATTCATACACTCCCCCTCCTCCTTAGGTGAGCCTTCAACCTCATACATGTCGACACACGCGTACCGACACTCCCCACACACACAGGGAAGCTCTTTTCTGAATACAGGTTCCCCACCAGGCCCTTTGGAGAGACAGAGAGAGAGTATGCCAGCACAGACCTCAGCGCTAAAAGACCCAGAAAAAAACACAGAATGTTTACCCAGTAGCGCTGTTATGAATGTACTGTATATGCGCCAATTATGTGCCTCCCCCTCTTGAAAAACTCACTGTCACCGTCAGTAAGCAGGGGAGAGTCCGGGGAGCTTCCTCTCAGCGCTGTGCTGTGGAGAAAAATGGCGCTGGTGAGTGCTGAGGGAGAAGCCCCGCCCGCTCGGCGGCGGGCTTCTGTCCCGCTCAAAATACTTAAAAACATGGTGGGGGCTCTTTATATACATGTACAGTGCGAAGCTGTACATGTATATATATACTTTTGCCATAAGAGAGGTTTATATTGCTGCCCAGGCGCCCCCCCCTGCGCCCTGCACCCTTACAGTGACCGATGTGTGTGAGGTGAATGGGAGCAATGGCGCACAGCTTCACCGCTGTGCGTTACCTCTATGAAGATCAAGATGTCTTCTGCCGCCTCTGAAGTCTTCTTTTCTTCTCATACTCACCCGGCTTCTATCTTCCGGCTCTGCGAGGAGGACGGCGGTGCGGCTCTGGGAAGGACGGCGAGGGTGAGACCTGCGTACCAATCCCTCTGGAGCTAATGGTGTCCAGTAGCCTAAGAAACAGAGCCTTGAAACTCAGAAAAGTAGGTCTGTTTCTCTCTCCTCAGTCCCTCGATGCAGGGAGTCTGTTGCCAGCAGGCTCCCTGAAAATAAAAAACCTATCTAAAATACTTTCTTGACAGGAAACTCAGGAGAGTTCCCTGAAAGCACCCAGTCTCCACTGGGCACAGTATCAAACAAACTGAGGTCTGGAGGAGGGGCATAGAAGGAGGAGCCAGTGCACACTCAGATCCAAAGTCTTTCTTAAAGTGCCCATGTCTCCGGCGGAGCCCGTCTAACCCCCCCATGGTCCTTATGGAGTCCCCAGCATCCTTTAGGACGTTAGAGAAATATTATTGAGCTCAGTTGTGTCATTGAGCCCATAGAGAACCAGGGATTCCAACCTATATATCCAATAGGCCTCTCTCTTACATAGGTTATTAAATCTATCCTCCCCTTTTCTCTTACGTCCTAGAGGATGCTGGGGACTCCGTAAGGACCATGGGGTATAGATGGGCTCCGCAGGAGATAGGGCACCTAAAAAGAACCTTGACTATGGGTGTGCACTGGCTCCTCCCTCTATGCCCCTCCTCCAGACCTCAGTTAGATCTTGTGCCCAGAGGAGAATGGGTGCACTGCAGAGAGCTCTCCAGAGTTTTCTGTGGAAAAATAATTTTGTTAGGTTTTTTATTTTCAGGGAGTCCTGTTGGCAACAGGATCCCTGCATCGTGGGACCGAGGAGAGAGTAGCAGAGCTGGCTTGTTAAGTTGGGCACTGCTTCTAAGGCTACTGGACACCATTAGCTCCAGAGGGAGTCGGAACACAGGTCTCACCTGGGGTTCGTCCCGGAGCCGCGCCGCCGTCCTCCTCACAGATGCCGAAGATAGAAGCCGGGTGAGTATGAGAAGGCAAAGAAGACATCAGGCGGCAGAAGACATCAGATCTTTATGAGGTAAGCGCACAGCGGTAAGCTGCGCGCCATTGCTCCCAGTCACACACACACAAGCAGGCACTGAAGGGTGCAGGGCGCAGGGGGGGGCGCCCTGGGCAGCAATATTCCTCATATTTGGCATTGATAAGCATGGATTAGGCTGTGGCACAGTAAATCCGGTAACCCCCGCCATTTTTCTATAGAAAGTTGATGGGACCGAAGCCCGCCGTCGGGTGGGCGGGGCTTGATCCTCAGCACTAACCAGCGCCATTTTCTCCACAGAGACTGCATGAGGAAATGCTGGCTCCCTGTTCTCTCCCCTGCTGAGCTTCACAGGCTTGAAAAAAGAGGAGGGGGGCACTTTGGCGATGCAATGAGTGGAGATTACAATTATATACATATAACAGCGCTATCTGGTCATATATTCCAGTGTTTTTAAGCGCTGGGTGTGTGCTGGCATACTCTCTCTCTCTGTCTCTCCTAAGGGCCTGGTTTGTGTTTTGTCCCCTTATAGGTAACTCCCTGTGTGTGTGGGGTGTCGGTACGTGTGTGTCGACATGTCTGAGGCGGAAGGCTACTCCAAGGAGGAGGTGGAGCAAATGAGTGGTGTGTCCCCGTCGGTTGTACCGACTCCAGATTGGATGGACATGTGGCATACGTTGCATGCAAGTGTGGCATCTTTACATAAAAGTCTTGATAAGGCTGGTTTAGGGGGGACATCAGGCGGTAAATCCTCAGATTGGACCGACTCACAGGGCCCGTCGGGGTCTCAAAAGCATCCCTTAACACAAGACACTACTACCGACACAGATTCTGATTCCAGTGTCGACTATGACGAAGTAAAATTGCACCCTAGGGTGACTAAAAACCATTCAGTGTATGATTGTGGCAATAAGGGATGTGTTGCATATTGTGGATGAACCCTCGGTCCCCGACACAAGGGTACACATGTTTAAGGAAAAGAAACAGATTATTAATTTTCCCACATCTCATGAATTAAATGAGTTCTTTGAAAAAGCTTGGGAGACTCCGGATAAGAGACCGCAGATCCCCAAGAGAATTTTTATGGCATACCCTTTCCCTAAGCAGGACAGGGAGATTTGGGAATCACCCCCCACTGTGGACAAGGCCCTGACGCGCTTGTCCAAGAAAGTGGCGCTATCGTCTCCTGACACAGCGGCCCTTAAGGACCCATCAGATCGCAGGCAAGAAACTATCTTAAAGGGTATTTATTCTCATACGGGTGCTGTGTTAAGACCGACGATTGAGTCGGCATGGGTGTGTAGCGCAATTGCAGCTTGGACAGATGAGCTGACAGATCAATTTGATTCTATGGATAAGGATACTATATTCCTAACTCTAGCCCATATAAAAGACGCAGTCTTATTTATGAGGGATGCTCAAAGGGACATTGGTTTGCTAGCGTCTAGGGCCAATGCCAGGTCTATCTCAGCGAGAAGATCCTTATGGACTCGCCAATGGACGGGTGATGCGGATTCCAAAAAACATATGGAAGTACTACCCTATAAGGGTGATGTATTGTTTGGGGATGGGCTGACGGACCTGGTTTCCACAGCTACAGCAGGTAAATCAAATTTTTTACCATATATTCCCCAACAGCAAAAGAAAGCAACACCCTATCAGATGCAGTCCTTTCGGTCGCACAAGTCCAAAAGAGGTCGGGGATCCTCTTTCCTCGCCAGAGGTAAGGGCAGAGGCAAGAGGGCACCTGCTTTGTCAGGTGCCCAGGAACAAAAGTCCTCCCCGGCTGCTCCAAAACCCACAGCATGACGCTGGGACTCCCATGAGGGAGTCCGCACCGGTGGGGGCACGTCTTCGACTTTTCAGTCAGGCCTGGGTCAGTTCGGACCTGAATCCCTGGGTGTTGGAAATAGTTTCCCAGGGTTACAAATCGGAATTCGAGGAGGTGCCCCCGCACCGATTTTTCAAATCGGCCCTACCAGCTTCCACATCGGAAAGGGATGTAGTGTTAGCTGCAATTCAAACGCTGTGTATACAGCAAGTGATAATCAAGGTTCCCCTGCACCAGCAGGGAAGAGGTTACTATTCAACCCTATTTGTGGTCCCGAAACCGGACGGTACGGTCAGACCGATTTTGAATCTGAAATCACTAAACCTCTACATAAAAAGATTCAAATTAAATATGGAATCACTCAGAGCAATAATAGCCAACTTGGAGGAGGGGGAGTTTATGGTGTCTCTGGACATAAAGGATGCGTACCTTCATGTCCCCATATATGCCCCCCATCAGGAATACTTGAGATTTGCTGTACAGGATTGTCATTACCAATTTCAGACGTTGCCGTTTGGACTTTCCACGGCCCCGAGGATTTTCACCAAGATAATGGCGGAAATGATGGTGGTCCTGCGCAAGCATGGAGTCACAATTATCCCATACTTGGACGATCTCCTGATAAAAGCGAGATCAAGAGAGAAATTGCTGAGCAGTGTGGCGCTCTCTCTGAGAGTGCTCCAGCAACACGGTTGGATTCTAAATTTACCGAAGTCACAGTTGATCCCGACAACTCGACTACCGTTCCTAGGTATGATACTGGATACGGAACAAATGAAGGTCTTCCTCCCAATAGAGAAAGCCCAAGACATCCAGAACATGGTCAGAGACCTGCTAAAACCGAAAAGGGTGTCAGTTCACCAATGCACTCGAGTTCTGGGAAAAATGTTGGCGGCCTACGAGGCCATTCCCTTCGGAAGGTTCCATGCAAGGACTTTTCAATGGGACCTTCTGGACAAGTGGTCCGGGTCCCATCTGCATTTACATCGGAAAATAACTCTGTCCCCAGGAACCAAAGTGTCCCTCCTGTGGTGGTTGCAAAGTGCTCACCTGCTGGAGGGTCGCCGGTTCGGGATTCAGGACTGGATCCTGGTTACCACGGACGCGAGCCTCCGAGGATGGGGAGCGGTCACACAGGGAAAGACTTTTCAGGGTCTTTGGTCAGACCAGGAGTCCTGTCTACACATCAATGTGTTGGAACTCAGGGCCATTTACAACGGCCTTCGACAAGCGGAGAGTTTTCTTCGAAACCTTCCGGTTCTGATTCAATCAGACAATGTCACAGCAGTGGCTCATGTGAACCACCAAGGCGGGACAAGAAGCAGAGTCACGATGGCGGAAGCCACAAGGATCCTTCGCTGGGTGGAAAAGCATGTAAGCGCTCTGTTGGCTGTCTTCATTCCGGGAGTGGACAACTGGGAAGCAGACTTCCTCAGCAGACACGATCTCCATCCAGGGCCAGTATTACTAAAATTCCGAGTTTGGGCGATTTGTGTTTTTTTTTCTAAGTCCCAATCCGGGAATTCACTAAGCACCAATCTCGGCAGTGTCTGGTCTATTCGTAATGGTTTGAATGACAACGTTCCGAAATACGAATGAATAGACCATCGGTCAAACGCGGCTGTTATTTCATAGAATACGGGAATTCACTATTCATTCGTATTTGGGTGTTAGTCTCTGAGTGCTCAAATGCGGTCGTATTTTTTTGCGATTCGTAAAAAAAAGCGGCAAAAAAATAGACCTCTTTTTTCAGTCGTGTTTACATGTGTTGCAAATAAAAAATCACTCACACCTGAATTAGGATGCCTATAAAAGGATGTTAGGGCCATTTCAATCCACCTACACTCAGAAATGGCAGCAGGACTGTGGACCAGTGATATTTTGTGTGCTGTGGGATTCCTCAGACTCAGACATCAGCCTGTAAGTAACCAGGGCCAAGAAACTGAACATGGTCAGCAGGTTGTACAGGTTCCGCGGAGGCTGCGCAGGCCTCGTTTTTTTAGGGGGCGTTTAAACTTGAACGCATTGTCCGATGATAAGGTCATACAGATGTTCCGTCTAAATCGTGACAACATTTTCCATCTGTATGACCTTGTCAAACTGGGCCTAGACCCTGAGACAGCACGCTCTCGCCCTGTCTCAGGCCTGCACAAACTCCTGGCTGTGTTGCACTTTCTGGCTACTGGCAGCTTTCAGGCTGTGTCTGGGGATGTCATAGGAATCTCACAGCCCTCATTTTCCAGAATCTTAACCCAGGTGATGTATACCTAACGACCTCTTCTGTTTTGTGTTTGTTTTAATTTCTCGGTGGCCAGTTCTGTCCTAAAATCTCATGTTTATTGTTCTTTAAAATGTACACACAGGTGTTGGCTGTTTTGCAGCCCCACATCGAGGCCTCAATCTGCTTCCCTACCCAGGAGTCTCAGTGGCATGCCGTCAGGGTAGATTTCTATGAGCTGGCTGGCATGCCCAATGTGCTTGGAGCCATAGATTGCACACACATTCAGCTGAGACCACTTAGGGGCAGGCAGCACATATATACAAACCGCCATTTCGAACACTCCACAAATGTGCAGGTGGTTTGTGTTGCAAATCTCAGAATAATGAGTGTTGTTGCTGGTTACCCTGGGGGCTGCCATGACTCCTTCATCCTCAGTCAGTCATCCCTCTTTGACAAGTTTGAGTACGGAAAAATGCCAGATGGATGGCTGCTGGGTATGTAATTTGAAATGTGTAGGCCTGCGTATACTTTGTCCAAATACAGGTGCAGATGTATTAACCTGTAGAAGGCATAAGAGAGTGTGAAACCAGTGATCTGTGCAAGGTGATAAAGGCACCAGCCAATCACCTCCAATAAGTAAATTAACATTTAGGAACAGATTGTCTGCTGCCTTTATTACCTTGCACATATCACTGTTTTTTTACTTCCTTATGCCTTCTTCAGGTTAATACATCTGCCCCACAGTGTGTTACTTATGTGTTGCTGTATCTTAACATGAATCACGTTACTATATCTGTCTTTTAGGTGATGGAGGATATGGCTGTTTCTCTTGGCTTCTAACTCCATTGTCCCGACCTGATACCCCTGCTGAACACAATTACAATCATGCACATAAGTCCATGCGGAATGTGATAGAAAGATGTTTTGGTGTGCTGAAATCTAGGTTTCGGTGTCTGGATAAGTCTGGTGGCCTTTTGTTGTATAGTCCCTCCAAGGTGACTCAAATTGTGTTCTGCTGCTGCTTTCTTCATAACATGTGTTTGCAACAACATCTGCCACATGTTGAGGAGGAGGAGGAGGAGGAGGAGGAGGAAGAAAGCAGCCAGCAAGCAGAGGAATTAGAGACATCTGGTGATACTCGGAGTACTGATGTAGGGAGGCAGGTTAGGCAACAGATCATCAATCGCTATTTCTAAGGTTAGCTTGGTTTGCTTGTTTCTTTTTTTGGGTAATCATAAATAGATCTTTTGTTTTTTTTCTCCAAAACCATTACTCAGAATGTGTCTGTCTCCTTGACACATACAAACATACCCTCGCTATATGTAAAACAAATGTCGCATGTGTATTGTGTGTATTTTAAATCTCAAAACAACAGATTATGAGTGGCATGCATTAAGTCTGGATAAGTGATCGTAAACTTGCAGTGCTAATTTCTTACAAGCCCACATCATCCATTTCGTTTTTCACTTTATCATTGTGTGTAACGTCCTAATGCACAGGTTCACAAACTCGGCCCTCAGGACCACACACAGTGCATGTTTTTCACGAAACCCAGTAGAAGCACAGGTGTATGAATTACTCACAGACATATGTTAAAAGGTTCACAGGTGGAGCTAATTATGTCACTTGTGATTCTGTGAGGAGACCTGCAAAACATGCACTGTGTGGGTTCCTGTGGGCCGAGTTTGAGAACCTGTGTTCCCAAAAAACACTCCTCAACATATAATATGTTAGCCTTGAGGAATACATGTGTCCCTATGTGTGATGCACCATCATATTTAAGACACACAAACTTACTGTAATCAGGAATATTTTATTTCCTAATGTTTGATGCTGTAAACTTGATGATGTGTAAGTAATTCCACAGTTTGCCACACATAGACATTATTATACACAGTTTGTGTTTTTAAAAAAAAATTACATATTTGTTTGTTTCTGCATCACGTGTCAAAACATTCTTATTAATTTTAAACACACACAAACATGTCCCAACAATACTGACATTCATTTGGACAATGTTTTTCAAACAAAACAAAGCCAACATATTACAAGCTTTTTACGCAACTCAATTGTGTTCTTCTTGTAATGTTGTATAGATAAGATAGCTAAGATATGTATCACTAACATTGTATTTTGGATTGTCTGTAGGCAAAAAGAATGATTGGAATCTAGAAAGAGTAATGATTAGAAAAAAATCAAGTGGTCAGTTTACTTCCTGCTAAAAACATTCTGCCTGTCTGGCAATTATTGTATCTGCAGGCAAAGAGAATGATTGGAATCTAGAAAGAGTAATGATTAGAAAAAAATCCAGGGGGTCAGTTTACTTCCTGCTAAAGACATTATGCTTGGCTGGCAATTATTGTATCTGCAGGCAAAGAGAATGATTGGAATCTAGAAAGAGTAATGATTAGAAAAAAATCAAGGGGTCAGTTTACTTCCTGCTAAAGACATTCTGCCTGGCTGGCAATTATTGTATTTGCAGGCAAAGAGAATGATTGGAATCTAGAAAGAGTAATGATTAGAAAAAAATCAAGGGGTCAGTTTACTTCCTGCTAACATGTATGTGTGGCTCCATCAACATTTCCCGCCTCCAATACCAAATAAAAATTGTTTAGAATAAATGTTCGTCCAAAATTTATATTAATTTTGTGCCACTTATAATTAATGATGTTGAAAAAAGGGTCAAGGACCTAAGTGTTATATTATTTTAGCAACAAAAACACTTGCTAACTTTTTTAATTTACTTATCACAAATGTCCAACTTGTTTTTTTTTTCACTTTTTTTTGGTGGCTGCTTGTCCTGCCCTTTGCCTTTAGCACTGTCATGTTGTCGTGCTCTGGTGGAGCGTCTTTGTGGTGATGAGACTGGCGTGACATTTGGAGTAGTCGTACCAGAACTGCTGCTTGTTTGCGGTTGGTGCATGCATCTGAGTGTTTCATTCAGGTTAGTGAGGGTGGCATTGAGTTCACGTGTAGCAGCATTTTGATTGTCTACTATTCTGAATAAACTTTCATTAATCTTTTGATTGTTTTGAAAAATGCTCATGTAACTTTGCTGCTGTCTGTGCTGTTCTTCCATTATGCGCTGTAAGTTGCCCATGACCTATGTAATGTCTGTACGCATGAGTTCCATGGTATTGGCTATTCTGGTTGTTTGCTCATTTTGTCTACTCAGATTTCTTGATATTCTTCTGAGGTGAGATAGTAGGCTTGCAAACATTTGTGTCTGCTTACATAGGCAATCTTCATTAGTGGCCTGCTGTCTAGCCCAAATGGTCCAAAACACCTGATCAGGGCCTTGTGTTCCAGGTGTTGTTGGGCTGTGTTGTGGTCGTGGTGTGCTTTGCTGTGGTGGTGTACTCACAGGTGCTGGGGGGCTCATTTCTTGCATTAATGGCTGCATTTCTAAGATGTTTGTCTCCTCCATGTCACTGTGTTGCTGTTGTTGCGGAGGGATGCTGTTCCCAGTACTCGAAGCTGAAATGTTAATTGAATCTCCGTTAGCTATCCATATGTTTGAGAAATGTAAACAAATCACTACACATGGGGGGCAATTTACTAAGATGGGAGTTCTATTTAAGATGGGATGTTGCCCATAGCAAACAATCAGCTTCTACTTCTCATTTATCTAGCACCTTCTAGAAGATAATACATGGAATCTGATTGGTTGCTATGGGCAACATCCCATCTTCAATAGAATGCCCATCTTAGTATATTTACCACATGGAACACATGTGATTCACTGTTGCTTTCAACTCTTCTGGCTAGCAACATCATCACTCATAGCTTAAATACGTACATATGCCTGTTTGTGGCAAATGTGTCTGGTTACTTAATTGTGAAAGCAAACACTTTATTTTTTTTGTAGCTCACACATACTCCACCATAAAAAAACATTGGAATACATAATATGTTACCTTATAGCTTTGTTCAAACAAACATAGTAATGTTTTTATATGTATTTTGCAATGTTACCTCAAACACACATGTGAAATGTTGGTAAAAAACCATACTTTTTCCAAAAAACAAACATGCTTTTTTATTGCAGCATCTTACACACAATGTCATACTGTATGGCTCAAGTGGACATACATATCTTTACTGGATGTGGACAAGGACATTTAGATTGGATTACATTTCAGCTTTTACTTACTGCGGTAAGTATTTACTTTTTTGATGTGTTTTGACTTAATGCGGTTATGTAATTTTTAGATTACGTACTGAATTTTTATACATTTTTTTCAGTTTGATACTCAAAATCAAGATGAGGGGAGTGTGGATGACGCCTTGGAGGTGTGTCCAAAATTTGGAGTGGGGGGACAGAACATACGGACGATAATCTTCGTGGCGGGGTAGCCTGCTGTGTTTGTGTCGGGACATACGACCTTGCTTTCTTTTCGGCCACAGGTTTTTTGTGGTGATGTCTTTCACAAGTGCCACTTCTGCTGCTCCATACTTCTTTTGATGGACCATTTAATGAAAGTGCAATTTGGTTATGGCCATTCCTTTACAAGCATACCCTATACTACAATGGACACTTTACCTGCTTTCGCAGCGTCATCATCAGAAGATGTGATAGGAGTTACTGGCCGACGATGAGTGCTGCTTTTTTCAGACACTGTATAAAATGAATTATAATAAAAAATCATGCTATTGTGTATACATCCACCCATTATGCTTATAAACATTTATTCTCTTAGAAATGCTTGGCTTTTTTTTTAAATAAAAAAAAAAAAACAGAAAAAAAAAAACAACAATGACCAAAACACATATGCACTATGGCAACATCAACACAGGAAAACATGTACAGGACACTGACATAGGCCACAAGTTCAAGGAAAGGTTTTTAAAATTTCGAAAAAAAATTTGCTGACACACACTAGAAGATGGGAGTAATATGCAACGTCACATGACCACATTCCAAAAAAAAAACAAATAATAAAAAAAAACCATGCTCACCATTCTTCCTGGGTCTATCTGAATCCCGGATATGGGTTGCAGAGACAACTTCTGGAGGGATTACACTCCGCATGGGCTGCTCATACTCCAGATAACTTGCAATATAGGGCTGCCCACCACCGGTTTTCCGAGCCGACTTGGCCTCCTTGGCCATTTTGGACTTGACACGTCGCTTTATGTCATAGTACCGTTTGCGGCACGTGTCCTCAGTCCGCTTGACCACCCCCTCACTATTGACAGCAGCAACTACTTTCGCCCACAACACCGTCTTCCTCCGTGTTGGCACCTTGGCGGACTCCGGCCCAAATAGCTGCCTCTGATACTTCATCAGCTCACGCACCAATGCCACATTTTCAGCAAAACTAAACTTAACATTCCGCCCAGTCTTAGTAGTGGTGCGTGGCTGCGGAGCACTCTGACTGTCACTATCACTTGAGGCTGCTGCAGCAACCTCACCCACCTCCTCCACCTCACTAACACTCACCTCCTCCACCTGACCAACCTCCTCCCCCTCACTCACACCGTCCACCTCTGAGTCACACTTAATTGTGTGTGTAAACAGTTAACACAGGAAAACACTCCTCCACTACCACTACACAACTCACTCACACACACACACACACACACACACACACACAAACACTGACAAGGGACTATAAAGAAAAATAACTTGGACTAAAAATGAGACAAAACCACAAAATACAAGACAACAAGAATGACAAGACGACTTTCAAACACAATACCACACTCAGAAATCGCTACCACCACTCCTCTTCAAACCACAAATTCACCTACCTCCACAGCACAACCTCCCTCCTCCTCACCACTAACTAAACCCACGAGGTGCGGACGGTTTGGGGCGTATTTATATGGTTGCGCACAGACACTCCTACCATCTGAAACACAACCAATCACGAACGGGGATGAAAATCTAATCTGAAAGTGAAAATGCGGCCGCGAAGAAAAAAAAAACCTGCCGCGTTTAACTTAGGGAAAAAAACAGCAAATACATCAAAAACACGTACGCAAACGACAATGACGGCCGTAAATGTACCAAAAAAACCCGACTGGCATCGACATCGGAAAATACGAAAACAATAAACTCGAATGCTTAGTAACTTTGCGTATATGGATTCAAAAAGTTGCATGAAAATGCACCCGATACAAAACGAGTTTAAACACTACACAAACCGACTCAAACACGAATATTAGTAAATATTGGCCCAGGAGAGTGGGGACTTCATCAAGAAGTCTTTGCAGACGTAACACGTCTTTGGGGAACTCCTCAAATAGACATGATGGCATCACGCCTCAACAAAAACACTTCGGAGGTATTGCGCCAGGTCTCGGGACCCTCAGGCAGTAGCAGTAGACGCACTGGTAACACCGTGGGTGTTCGAATCGGTCTACGTGTTCCCTCCTTTTCCTCTCATCACGAAAGTGTTGAGAATCATAAGACGAAGAAGAGTACAGACGATACTCGTTGTCCCAGACTGGCCTCGAAGGGCTTGGTACTCGGAACTACAAGAGATGCTCACAGGAGACCCCTGGCCTCTTCCTCTGAGGGAAGATCTGTTGCAGCAGGGGCCCTGTGTATTTCAAGACTTACCGCGGTTACGTTTGACGGCATAGCGGTTGAACGCCGAATCCTAGCAAAAAAGGGGATTCCGGAAGAGGTCATCCCTACTTTAATAAAGGCTAGGAAGGAGGTGACGGTAAAACATTATCACCGTATCTGGCGAAAGTATGTGTCTTGGTGTGAGACCAAGAATGCACCTACGGAAGATTTTCATTTGGGTAGTCTTCTCCATTTCCTACAGACAGGAGTGGATATGGGCCTGAAATTAGGCTCGGTTAAGGTACAGATTTCGGCCCTCTTGATTTTCTTTCAGAAGGAATTGGCTTCTCTTCCAGAAGTCCAGACATTCGTAAAGGGAGTGCTGCACATCCAGCCCCCTTTTGTGCCTCCAGTGGCACCATGGGACCTGAACGTGGTGTTGCAGTTCCTAAAATCACACTGGTTGAACCGCTTAACAAGGTTGAGTTGAAATTTCTTACCTGGAAGGTGGTAATGTTGTTGGCCTTAGCATCAGCAAGGCGAGGGACAGAATTGGCGGCTCTATCACACAAGAGCCCCTATTTGATTTTTCATGTGGATCGAGCTGAATTGAGGACACATCCGCAATTTTTGCCTAAAGTGGTTTCGTCGTTCCATATGAATCAACCTATTGTGGTGCCTGTGGCTACCGGTGACCTGGAGGATTCCAGATCCCTGGACGTAGTCAGGGCCTTAAAAATTTATGTAGCCAGTACGGCTAGAATTAGGAAAACAGAGGCTCTGTTTGTCCTGTATGCGGCCAATAAGATTGGCGCTCCTGCTTCAAAGCAGACTATTGCTCGCTGGATCTGTAATACGATTCAGCAGGCTCACTCTACGGCTGGATTGCCGGTACCAAATTCGGTTAAGGCCCATTCCACTAGGAAGGTGGGCTCTTCTTGGGCGGCTGCCCGAGGCGTCTCGGCTTTACAACTTTGCAGAGCGGCCACGTGGTCGGGGTCAAACACTTTTGCCAAATTCTACAAGTTTGATACCCTGGCTGATGAGGACCTAGCGTTTGCTCAGTCGGTGCTGCAGAGTCGTCCGCACTCTCCCGCCCGATTGGATGCTTTGGTATAAACCCCATGGTCCTTACGGAGTCCCCAGCATCCTCTAGGACGTAAGAGAAAATAAGATTTTAAACCTACCGGTAAATCTATTTCTCCTAGTCCGTAGAGGATGCTGGGCGCCCGTCCCAGTGCGGAAACTCTGCAAGACTTGTATATAGTTGTTGCTTATATAAGGGTTATGTTACAGTTGACATAGGTCTTGGACCGTTATTGTTGTTGTTTTTTGTTCATACTGTTAACTGGTTATGTATGTTCCAGGTTACATGGTATGATTGGTGTGGGCTGGTATGAATCTTGCCCTTGGATTGCTAAATCCTGCCTTGTATTGTCCATCTCCTCTGGGCACAGAGGAGCTGAGGTCTGGAGGAGGGGCATAGAGGGAGGAGCCAGTGCACACCCATAGTCAAAGTTCTTTTTAGGTGCCCTATCTCCTGCGGAGCTCGTCTATACCCCATGGTCCTTATGGAGTCCCCAGCATCCTCTACGGACTAGGAGAAATAGATTTACCGGTAGGTTTAAAATCTTTTTTTTTTTAGATTTTATTAATTCAATAGCTTTTACTGTATCTTTACAAGATGGATCAGATGCTATACACTGGGACACGTGGCTTGAAAGAGGATGCGTCTTAACTCCTTTGTTTATATTTTGCGAATGTTCCATAAAACGGATGTGGAGCGTACGAGTTGTCCTACCAACGTACTGTTTTCCACATCCGCATTACTTGCAATTCATGAAGTCTTTGATTTTAAACACTTCTCCATTAGTATTAGATGTAAATGCAACAGTTTTTTTTAGGTGCATGCATACAGGTGGTACATGTATGTTTACTGCATGTATGGAAACCCTTCGATCTCTCAGGAATCAAAGTTATGTTAAAAGTTCTTTCTTGTTGGTATTGACTTTTTACCAATATAGACTATAGATTAGTGGATCTCTTAAAGATAACCGTACCTCCCAAGTCCACGTTTTCCCTTAATACTCCATCCAGCTTAAGTAATAATGAGTTATTCCTAATGATAGATCTAATTTTATATGCACAGTTATTATATTGTGTGGTGAAAAATGCTGATCTTTCTTTTGTATGTGTTTTGTTCTTAGTTGCTTCAGCAGTTTGTAAAAGGGTTCTTCTATCTATCTATCTATCTGTGACCCGTTAACATATGGTCATAGTACAGTAATGATAACAGGGGGACTTACTTAATGTTGTGTAAACATATGTATAGGTAATGAGTTAACAAGATAATGTATATTATAGTTTAAACTGTATTTATTAGTATCTGCAGAAACTCAATTACTTGGGGTCATAGAAGTAGTACTGATAGATGGTAGTGCTGAGATGTGTGTATATTGACTATGTACTATGCGCTACAGCTAGCGCGTGACTATGGCTGACTGAGGGTGCCTCGAGACTGCCACTGATCTGAGGGGGTCGCGTGAGGTGAGCGGGAAAAGCTGGGGTGCACGAGGGCTTCCCTGCACTATAAAAATGGGAGAGTAGTGCTGATTCGGAGTTGTTGCCACAGAGCCGCTCAGGAGGAAGCTTCTCTCTCCCCTCTGTGCTGCACAGAAAGAGCTGTGCTGTGAACATTGCGGCGACAGAGGGGGAGGAAGAGACCTCCCTCTGAAACATCATCCTGAAGAGAAGCGCCATAGCCGCAGAAAGTCCCTTCAACCTGGAGGAGGACCAGAGGTGCGGCTATCAGCTGAGACGACACCGAAACCAGGGCAGCTGGCCAGGAGGCACCCAGAAGGAGGAGAGAGGGAGGCACTGTCACAAGCCGAAGCAGCGCCGGCAGAGAAGCAAATAGCCGGGGGAGTGTCTGAAGGAGGAGCCACGGATGACAGTGTGAAAGCCATCAGCGATTACAACTGGGCAGTGAGAAGCGGCGCTGGGAGACAGGAATTCCCCAGTGGAGGACTGTAGTGTGCGTAAGACCCCCTATCACCCCAACGTTAAACAGTAATTGTTTCCAGCCTCCTAGCTAATATAGAGAGCGGGGGAGCACTGTGAGGAAGAACTCAATATATTTGAATCAGCAGTGCACCACAGCCTCCTAGCTGAGTACGAGAACGGAGGAGTGTGAGGGCACAGGACAGATTGACATCATCCAATGGGTGATCAGGGGGAGGAGCCAAGTCCGAAGTGATTGGTCATCAGCTGGAGCGGTGACCGTAGACGTCTAAGGTCTGTTGATTATACATGGCACTGCAGCCACCCCATCACTATAGAACATACATTCAGTCAGTGGGTGGTTCATAAACATCAGACTTTAATGACTAGTTATTATTGCAGCAGTATTTCTCCTAATTTAACGATACTGCTATATTAACTTAAGAGGGATAGTTTATGATTCCAGGATTTCTGAGGACTAATATAACCAAGTGAACTTATTAATTATTCGTGTTCACTATTACTTACCTGAGCTGGGAACAGGAGTTGTGGGATTCAGGAAGAAAAGGCGATCCAGTTACTCTAAAAGAAAAAAGAAGGGTTAATACCTATAGACTTTGATTAGCACTACACAGAACTTTCAGGAGGTCACCTGAGCATGAACTGGGACAGTGTTATATATACCTCCCATTTACAAGAGTTTAAAGCAAGGAATCAGTAGCCTCTAGTGGGGATGAATATAAATTGAGTCATTTACAGTCAACTGTATTTGTTACATTTGCTCTGTTGGGAAGGAGACTTTTGAAACAAATAGATGTTACAGATCTGTCGCTACTTTGACATTCTAAAAAGGCTACAGTTTTACAGATCCTTTGTCAAGGGATATTAACAGTTTAAAAGAAATATATAAATATATATATATACTACTGGGGTAAATGCAGTTATAGGATTCAAAGATCATATATATGCATATACAGTATATACGTAAAGATTTGTGGATGAACTGAAGGACTACCCATTCTTAGGAATATAGGAATACTGGACTAATGTTAAATATGTATTGTTTAACTTGTCAACCAATGTTTTAAAAATAATAATTTAAGGTGTACCAGTGCATGTATGTTATGCTATATATATTTATATTTTACCTAAAGAAGAAAATCTACAGTAAATAAGCCTATGTTAAGTATGTTGTATTCTGTGTCTAATACTTACCCATTATTGTGTGCAAAGTAAATGTTCTATGGGTGGACTGGTATTATTAATGAACATCTGTAGAGAGAATATAACATTGATGCTAAGGGTAATCCTAAACTAATCCCTTTTCTATAGCTAACTCAAGCATAGTATAAAAGTTTGGGTGGAGGCACGACAAGTAATAATTGTAAAATTATCCCATGTCACAGTAGTGAGGGTTACATCTGGAGGCACTGCTGAGATGGATAATTATCCACTCCTGTTTACCATGGAAGTTATAAGTGAAAAAGATATATATACTTGGTGTACTGATCAAGATGTAAATGTGAGAAGTAGTATAGGTTTGGTGGGAAATTTTACTAATGTAGCTGATGCAGAAGTGATCAAAGAGGTAAATAAATTGTGTGGGATAAAATCACCAATTATAATAGATAAGTGGAAAGGAGTTTTAGGAGAAACCTGTGCAGTTCTAATTAATAACCAAAATTATTTGGATGCCTCATTGATCCCTGCAAATATATTAATGGAAAGTGTACCGGGACGAAGATGGATTATTATATGGCCTAGTCAAATAAGTGCAGGGAAGGAGGAAGCCCCAGAAGCTCCTGAGTATAGAGTAGAGGGAAATCAACAGAGTCGTCAGAGTATGGGTGACTCGTTTCAAGCAAATGTACCTATTCATAACCCCATAGAACCACAAGTAGAAGCTGTTATGGATAAGGTAGTAAATCACTTTGAGAGATGGCACTATGAGGGTGGCTACAGGAGATTAAGAGTTTTTTCTGGGATACTTCCAGTACCTACTGGGGAAGAAAGTTATGAGGTTTGGAAAGAAGCGGCAGTACAACATTCAGAGGAGTGGAGGTGCCCGGAGCACATCAAAAAACAAAGGATTGTTGAGAGTCTCCGAGGTCCAGCCATGGGGATTATACATGCCACACGTAGAAGCAATTCTCATGCCACCTTGAAAGAGTATTTCACTGCGTTAGATTATTCTTTTGGAACAATAGAAGTAGGAGATATATTATCCAGACTCCATCTGACTTTCCAAGAACCCAATGAGACACTTACAGATTACATTTACCGACTAGATAAAATCTTGTATAAACTTTTAGACAAAGGAGGGATTGAATCGAATGAGATTGATGAAATACATATGAAACATGTATTGAGAGGAGCTCTAACTAGCAATCCAGTAGCTCAAAGACTGAGGTGTAGTATGCTCAGAACCCCTCCTCCAACCCTGAGTGAGTTAATCAAAGAAGTAAAACTAGAAGTTCAGATAGAGAACCGAGAAAAGAGTTTGAAACGAGTAAAATCTATATCACAATCTACTGAGGTGTCATCAAACAGTGATACATTATATAAATTGTTAAAAGAACAAAATAAGAAATTGGATCAACTCATCACCTTACAGAGTAATAGATCTGTTAACCTACCCATGGGAAGGGGTAGAGGATATGCTCGGAGACTAGATAATAGAGACAATATCACCTGTTACTGATGTGGACAACTTGGACATCGATCTTTTGACTGTTTTCACAGTGGATCTACTAGAAGGAGCAATCAGGTCCCTACAGACAGAAACATAGAACAGTCGGAAAACGCCAAAGGGATGTCAATGAACCCCGCATCGGCTCCCAATCTATCATAGTGTGTGCAATGGGGAGTGCCCAGTGGTCGGATCCCATTCCTGAAGGAATGATGGGAAAGGCCCTGAGGGTACAGGCATTGATAAATGGGAAAGCATGTATGGTTTTGTTAGACAGCGGTTCTCAAGTATCGATTGTATTTGAGAGTTGATATCGCCAACATTTGTATAGACTCTATGAGGAAGCTTCAATTAGAAGCGAAACGCGTCAGAGAAAGTGCCCTATCTGTGACCCGGTGGACCTTGGCTGTTAGCTCTCTTTGAAGTGCAGCGGTGTCTGAGACTGACACGCAGGAGACGAGAGGACGCTATATGCGGCGGCTGGAAAACAGGAGCGGAATCTATCTCTAGCACCTGCAGTGCGCGGGGCTCCGGGAGCCGGACTGTTACTTCTCTCTCCAAACCAATACAGGTGTGTGCACGGGAGCCAGTTTCAGTGGGAGACGGAGGACATCATTTGTGGCAATTGAGACAGGAGCTTTGTTCTCACAGGTGCTTGCGATGCACTAAGAGTCCCGGGTGTGTATTACTTCCTCCATGACCTTTTTGAATGATATCCCACAAGTAAAGCACCATCAGTATATGTGAGCAATTGGATGAATTCTATTCATTGAGAGATCTTTAAACAAAGGCTTCAAATATATTACACCATATGATATCTAATTATGAATGACTCATGAACACATTTGATGAGAAGGTCTTATTTGAAAATTAAAAGCAAGGATGTTATCAGTGTCTAGCCCACTGTGGTCACTGTTAGTTATATGATCCACCTCTTATGCTCATTAGTAGTTGTATTATTATTAATGTTTTAGTCTTATTTTTATGTATATGCGCATATTACAGTTATTAATGAATTATATATGTTCATATTTGATCAATTTTATAGATAATAAAATCATCTTGTAATTATAATCTTATTTGAGATTATTCAAGCCTTGTTGCCTCTAATTGAGTCTGAATAGCGCAAGGGTTTTTTTTTGTTTGTTAACATTTGTATAATGTACCTATTTTGCCATTTGATGGTTTAGCAATATGGGGATTAAGTAACCAAAAGTATCCCTATTTAGGATATATATCCACAGAAATAGAGTTTTTTCAGTCCCCCTTTGGGTATAAGGAACCCTTACCATTAATTGCTTTAGTATGTCTAGATTCTCCTGGAGATCAAGGAAACGTGTCTGTCATTGTGGGAACAAACTCCAATCTTTTTAAAACTTTATCCGATTGGTGTTTGACTCAAGATAATCTGAATACCATGACAGATAATAATACTCTTCAGCCTTCCCAAGATATATTGAGTATGGGAAGTAGCAACATCTATACGTGTACTATAGAGCAAGCCCCTCTAAGGATAATAGAAGCATTCCAATATAAGCTTATGGAATGTTTTCATTGTAGTGATATTAATGTTAGTGACAAAGAACAATTGTTAGGAGAACTTTATCTTAGAAAACTGGTATTTTCTGTTGAGGAGTGGGATTTAGGTACGGCAGTGGGAGTTGAGAATTGAATTAACTTGACCGATGCTACCCCTTTCAGGGAGAGGTCACGTAGGTTAGCCCCTGCAGATTTTGACGACGTTAGACAACATTTGAAAACGTTACTTGAGAACCATGTTATAGCCAACTCTGAAAGCCCTTACGCATCACCTATTGTGGTTGCCCGAAAGAAAAATGTTGATATTCGATTATGCATTGATTATCGTACTCTAAACAACCGTACCGTCACTGATCAATACACAGTGGCAAAAGTAGAAGAGGCGTTAGACTGTTTACAAGGCAGTAAATGGTTCTCAGTGTAGGATATGAGGTGCGGGTACTATCAAATTCCCAAGAGACCAGAAGATAGAGAAAAAACTGCTTTTATTTGTCCTATAGGTTTCTTAGAATTTCTTAAGATGCACCAGGGAGTAAAAGGTGCCCCGGCCACTTTTCAACAGACTATGGAACAAACCATCAGGGATATGTGTTACCGAGAGGTGCTAGTTTATCTAGACGATATTATTGTATTTGGAAGAACCCTTGCCGAACATAATACCCGACTGATTAAAGTACTGGACAGATTACAACAGAAAGGATTACAATTATCTATTGACAAATGTAAACTCTGTCAAAAGACAGTCAAATATCTAGGTCATGTGGTTAGTCGAGAGGGTGTATCTACTGACCCAGATAAAGTGGCAGCCGTACAACATTGGCCTCGTCCCCACAAGATAAAAGATCTATGTTCCTTTCTGGGGTTATGTGGCTACTATCGCCGATTTGTGTCTAACTACTCCAAGATTGCTCGTCCATTGGGGGAGATTCAAATGTTTGAAAAGTCGGTTGGGTGTGTTTTTTCCTGTCTATTAGATAGGAAAAAACAAACTCCCAACTGACTTTTCAAACATTTGAATCTCCCCCATTGACTGAGTTGACAAAAGGATATCCCCCTCATAACAAAGGTCATCATAAAAAAGGTCATCAGCATAGCAAAGAGTATTTCAAGTCTCAGGAAGAGTTCGGTGACCGTTGGACGTCTGCTTGTGAGGAGGCTTTCCAAAAGTTAAAGTACTGTCTAACTCATACCCCTGTATTAGCCTATGCAGACCCTAGATTACCATACGAGTTGCACATTGATGCCACTTTTGAGGGGTTAGGAGGAGTACTGTAAGATGATCAATTATAACCTGTGTCATATGTTAGTAGAGGACTGTCTTCCAGTGAAAAACGATATGCAGTACATAAACTGGAATTTTTGGCATTGAAATGGACTGTAGTTGAAAAAATCCTTGATTATCTGTATGGAGTAAGTTTTATTGTTCAGACAGACAACAACCCCCTCACATAAATTCAATGGCCAAATTAAACACCACTGGACATCGATGGCTAGCTGCTTTATCAAATTACCAATTCACTCTGAAGGGTATAGGCCCGGAATACATAACACCGACGCTGACGCCTTATCCAGATTACCAAATTCCTGCATTAGTAGTGGAAATGATGACTGGATCTAAGTTCCTGCTCCTGCTGTCCAAAGTTTGTGTCATCAAATAACCGGTTTATTAAATACTCCACAAGAAAGGATAAGTTCTTTGGGAGCCTCTGATGCTGTCCTACCCTTAATGTACTGTTGGGTGTCTAGAGCTGAGCTTGGGGACCTGGAAATATTGTTCATTGATCAAATAATAAATGATCAGAGTGAAGACAAAGATCTTAAAATCATAATAGATCATTTGAGTCATGACCGTCCCATTATAAACACTAGTGTATTATCTAGAAGAGCTAAAGTGTTGCTACAACAGTGGAAAAAGTTGCTCTTAAAAAAACGGCGTCCTTTATAGAAGAACAAAAAAACTCTCGGGAGGCATTAAATACGAGCTGGTTGTACCATTTTAGTATATATCCATGGTCCTTAGATCATTACATGACCAACATGGACACCTAGGGTATGAGAAAACTCAACAATTAATTTCTGAAAGCGTATATTGGCCACTTATGAATCAGGAAACTGGGGAATATTGTAAAAATTGTTGAAACTGTATCCTTCGAAAATCTTTGCCCACCCATGCGGCTCCTTTAATTAATATAGACAGTTCAGGGCCCATGAAATTAGTCTGTATTGATTTTCTTTCTTTTGAGGGTCCAAATGGCAAAGTCAGGAATATATTGATAGTTACAGATCATTTCACTAGGTATGCACAGGCCTATGTGACCTCTGATCAAAGCGCATTGACTGTGCCTAAAACGTTGTGGGATAAATTTTTTGTGCATTATGGCCTACCTGCCCGCATTCACTTCGACCAGGGGAGAGACTTCGACAGCAAATTGATTAGAGAATTGTGTCATTGCTGTGGCATAAAAAAATCTAGGACCTCCATATCACACACAGGGAGATTCACAGACTGAAAGGTTTAATAGGACATTACTCAACATGCTTGGGACCCTGTCAGTGAAAAATAAGGTGAATTGGAAAAAACATATATGTCAGTTGGTTCATGCTTACAATTTTACCATCAATGAGGCCACTGGGTACTCCCCGTATGCTCTTATGTTCGGGAAGGAAGCGCGATTGCCCATTGATGTTTGTCTTGGAACTAATATGTGCAATCATAGCCCTCCTACGCACACACAGTATGTCAAGAAACTTAGGAAAGAATTGCGTGAAGCTTATGATCTTGCTCATAAAATGTCCAAGAAACAAGGAGAAAAGAACAAACAACTTTATGATAAGAAGGTCAAAGAACATATATTATTATCTGGAGATAGAGTTTTGATTAAAAGGTTAGGGTTCCCTAAATGGCAGAAACTTGCAAATAGATGGCGTGAGAATCAATATCGCGTAATCGACAAATTACCTGACATTCCTGTATATCGACTAATTTCTGAAAATGGAGAAGGACCCATACTTACCTATCATAGACACCATCTTTTGCCCATTAGACAAGAGATTGGTTTCCCAGATGTGACTCTAGAGGGAGATATCCCTAGTACAACAGATAAATGCAGAGTATTACCTCCTAATGACCCCATTCCTACCCGAGAGGAAAACACTTTGGAAGATTTATCAATTGGGGATAGGGGATATTTTTATGGCTATGATATACCCGATATTGAATCTACTCTAAGGGAAAGGCTGTTATGTACTTTTGGAAAGAAATCTGCTGCAATAGAGAGAGACGGCACTGAAGAAGAGTAGGTTGAGAAAGACTCTAGAGAGAGTTTATTGACGATTCAACCAGAAAATGACTCAAGTGATCTTGCCTCTATTAGTTTTGATAATGATTCTTCTGTAAATGAGGGAGGAAATTGTGAAGCAAGGCCCCAAAGAGTACGTAGGCCACCACTGGTTTTTACGTATGACAGGCTAGGAAGTCCCACAATGGAGCCTCGTATAATTCACTCTAGTATAGTGAACAGTTGGCCGTACTTTGGTTATATATGCGATCCTATTGGTTAAGTAAGAACTCTCCACCTTTCATAGGATTGTATTATGTTAAAATGTATATGTGTATGGTGATCTGTATAAGGGAACATTTGGTTATCGTACAGATCACCAGGGGGAGAGATGTGACCCGTTAACATATGGTCATAGTACAGTAATGATAACAGGGGGACTTACTTAATGTTGTGTAAACATATGTATAGGTAATGAGTTAACAAGATAATGTATATTAAAGTTTAAACTGTATTTATTAGTATCTGCAGAAACTCAATCACTTGGGGTCATAGAAGTAGTACTGATAGATGGTAGTGCTGACATGTGTGTATATTGACTATGTACTATGCGCTACAGCCAGCGCGTGTCTATGGCTGACAGAGGGTGCCTCGAGACTGCCACAGATCTGAGGGGGTCACGTGCTGTGAGCGGGAAAAGCTGGGGTGCACGAGGG
Organism: Pseudophryne corroboree; assembly: GCF_028390025.1. Classification (NCBI taxonomy): domain Eukaryota; kingdom Metazoa; phylum Chordata; class Amphibia; order Anura; family Myobatrachidae; genus Pseudophryne; species Pseudophryne corroboree. Next base: position 114,231,561 of record NC_086452.1, on the reverse strand, counting down.
CTTCTCTGCAATATAAAAAGGGGAAAGTAGCGCTGATTCGGAGTTGTTGCCACGGAGCCGCTGAGGAGGCAGCTTCTCTCTCCCCTCTGTGCTGCACAGAAAGAGCTGTGCTGTGAACATTGCGGTGACAGAGGGGGAGGAAGAGACCTACCTCTGACACGGCATCCCGAAGAGAAGTGCCATAGCCGCAGAAAGTCTCTTCAACCTGAAGGAGGACCAGAGGCGCGGCTATCAGCCGAGGTGAGACCGAAACCAGGGCAGCTGCCCAGGAGGCGCCCAAAAGGAGGAGAGAGGGAGGCGCTGTCACAAGCTGAAGTGGCGCCGGCAGAGATGCAAATAGACGGGGGAGTATCTGAAGGAAGAGCCACGGATGTGTGTGAGAGCCATCAGCGATTACAACTGGGCAGTGAGAAGCGGCGCTGGGAGACAGGAATTCCCCAGTGGAGGACTGTAGTGTGCGTAAGACCCCCTATCACCCCAACATTAAACAGTAATTGTTTACGGCCTACTAGCTGATATAGAGAGTGGGGGACACTGTGAGGAAGAACTCAATTAATTTTGAATCAGCAGTGCACCACAGCCTCCTAGCTGAGTACGAGAGCGGGGGAGTGCTGAGGGCACAGGACAGATTGACATCATCCAATGGGTGATCAGGGGGAGGAGCCAAGTCCAAAGTGATTGGTAATTAGCTGGAGCGGTGACCGTAGATGTCTAAGGTCTGTTGATTATACATGGCACTGCAGCCACCCCACCACTATAGAACATACATTCAGTCAGTGGGTGGTTCATAAACATCAGACTTTAATGACTAGTTATTATTGCCGCAGTATTTCTCCTCAATTAACGATACTGCTATATTAACTTAGGAGGGATAGTTTATGATTCCAGGATTTCTGAGGAATAATATAACCAAGTGAACTTATTAATTATTCGTGTTCACTATTACTTACCTGAGCTGGGAACAGGAGTTGTGGGATTCAGGAAGAAAAGGCGATCCAGTAACTCTAAAAGAAAAAGGAAGGGTTAATACCTATAGACTTTGATTAGCACTACACAGAACTTTCAGGAGGTCACCTAAGCATGATCTGGGACAGTGTTATATACAAGGAATCAGTAGCCTCTAGTGGGGATGAATATAAATTGAGTCATTTGCAGTCAACTGTATTTGTTACATTTGCTCTGTTGGGAAGGAGACTCTTGAAACAAATAGATGTTACAGATCTGTCGCTACTTTGACATTCTAAAAAGGCTACAGTACTACAGATCCTTTGCCAAGGGATATTAACAGTTTAAAAGAAATATATATATAAATATATATATATTAGATATGAGCGGGTTCAATTCTCCGAGATCCGAAACCCCCCCCCCCCCCCCCCGAACATCACCTATTTTACACGGTTCTGAGGATGCCTCGGATCTTCCATCCTTGCTCGGTTAACCCGAATGCGCCCAAACGTCATCATCCCGCTGTCGGATTCTCGCGAGATTCGTATTCTATATAAAGAGCCGCGCGTCGCCGCCATTTTCACTCGTGCATTGGAGATTGAACGGAGAGGACGTGGCTGCGTTCTCTCCCTGAAAATCTCCGTAATCTGTGCTCAGTGTGCTGCAAATATCGGTGCTCTTTTTGCTGAAAATATCTGTGCTCTGTGCTGAAAATATCTACGTTCTCTGCCTGAAAACGCTCCATATCTGTGCTTAGTGTGCTGCAAATATCTGTGCTCAGCTCTGTGTCAAGTAAACTATCTCTGTGCTGCATTATTGTGAGCAGTATATAGTAGGACAGTGCTGCATTTTGGTGACTAGCAGTATACATATATAGTACAGTACAGTAGGCCATTGCTGTATCTTGCAGCTCTGTGTCAAGTATACTATCTCTGTGCTGCATTATTGTGAGAAGTATATAGTAGGACAGTGCAGCATTTTGGTGACCAGCCGTATACATATATAGTACAGTACAGTAGGCCATTGCTGTATCTTGCAGCTCTTTGTCAAGTATACTATCTCTGTGCTGCATTATTGTGAGCAGTATATAGTAGGACAGTGCAGCATTTTGGTGACCAGCAGTATACATATATAGTATAGTACAGTAGGCCATTGCTGTATCTTACAGCTCTGTGTCAAGTATACTATCTCTGTGCTGCATTATTGTGAGCAGTATCTAGTAGGACAGTGCAGCATTTTGGTGACCAGCAGTATACATATATACAGGTTGAGTCTCCCTTATCCAAAATGCTTGGGACCAGAGGTATTTTGGATAACGGATTTTTCCGTATTTTGGAATAATTAGATACCATAATGAGATATCATGGTGATGGGACCTAAGTCTAAGCACAGAATGCATTTATGTTTCATATGCACCTTATACACACAGCCTGAAGGTAATTTTTGCCAATATTTTTTATAACTTTGTGCATTAAACAAAGTGTGTGTACATACACACAATTCATTTATGTTTCATATACACCTTGTATACACAGACTGAAGGTCATTTAATACAATATTATTAATAACTTTGTGTATTAAACAAAGTTTGTGTACACTGAGCCATCAAAAAACAAAGATTTCACTATCTCACTCTCACTCAAAAAAGTCCGTATTTCGGAATATTCCGTATTTCGGAATATATGGATATGGGATACTCAACCTGTAGTACAGTAGGCCATTGCTGTATATTGCAGCTCTGTGTCAAGTATACTATCTCTGTGCTGCATTATTGTGAGGAGTTTATAGTAGGACAGTGCAGCATTTTGGTGACCAGCAGTATACATATATAGTACAGTAGGACACTGCTGTATCTTGCAGCTCTGTGTCAAATATACTATCTCTGTGCTGCATTATTGTGAGCAGTATATAGTAGGACAGTGCAGCATTTTGGTGACCAGCAGTATACATATCTGGTACAGTACAGTAGGCCATTGCTGTATCTTGCAGCTCTGTGTTAAGTATACAATCTCTGTGCTGCATTATTGTGAGAAGTATATAGTAGGACAGTGCAGCATTTTGGTGACCAGCAGTATACATATAAAGTACAGTACAGTAGGCCATTGCTGTATCTTGCAGCTCTGTGTCAAGTATACTATCTCTGTGCTGCATTATTGTGAGCAGTATATAGTAGCACAGTGCAGCATTTTGGTGACCAGCAGTATACATATAGTACAGTACAGTACAGTAGGCCATTGCTGTATCTTGCAGCTCTGTGTCAAGTATACTATCTCTGTGCTGCATTATTGTGAGCAGTATATAGTAGGACAGTGCAGCATTTTGGTGACCAGCAGTATACATATATAGTACAGTAGGCCATTGCTGTATCTTGCAGATCTGTGTCAAATATACTATCTCTCTGCTGCATTATTGTGAGCAGTATATAGTAGGACAGTGCAGCATTTTGGTGACCAGCAGTATACATATATAGTACAGTACAGTAGGCCATAGCTATATTTTGCTGCTCTGTGTCAAGTATACTATCTCTGTGCTGCATTATTGTGAGCAGTATATAGTAGGACAGTGCAGCATTTTGGTGACCAGCAGTATACATATATAGTACAGTACAGTAGGCCATTGCTGTATCTTGCAGCTCTTTGTCAAGTATACTATCCTGTGCTGCATTATTGTGAGCAGTATATAGTAGGACTGTGCAGCATTTTGGTGACCACCAGTGCACATATATAGTACAGTACAGTAGGCCATTGCTATTGATATATTACTGGCATATAATTCCACACATTAAAAAATGGAGAACAAAAATGTGGAGGGTAAAATAGGGAAAGATCAAGATCCACTTCCACCTCGTGCTGAAGCTGCTGCCACTAGTCATGGCTGAGATGATGAAATGCCATCAACGTCGTCTGCTAAGGCCGATGCCCAATGTCATAGTAGAGAGCATGTAAAATCCAAAAAAACTAACGTTCAGTAAAATGACCCCAAAATCTAAATTAAAAGCATCTGAGAAGACGCGTAAACTTGCCAATGTACCATTTATGACACGGAGTGGCAAGGAACGGCTGAGGCCCTGGCCTATGTTCATGGCTCAAGCAGACTAAATTAACAAATTTTAATTTAAAACTGCACAAAGAAAAAAGTATATATATTAAATATATGTGCAATTAGTAAAACATAAAATTATGGACAAATGGGATCCTCCAGCTTACAGTCCATTGGGTGCAATAATAGATTCCGAATTAAACAGTCAAAAGCTCCTTCTATTCAGAGCAATGAGTTCATCAATTAATGTTTAATTAACCTTTTTGCAGATTATTCACTTCTCTAAAAAGTTATTTATTCCGGAAAGTCACTTTTATTGGATTATCAAATAACAAATGTGCTGCTTGCTCCAGCACTTTATATTCCAAATGGATGGCAGCTTTGTATATAGAAATCCGTCTTCCAGTGTGCTTTACAGCGGCTCCGTCTACCGCTCTCCCTAAAACACACTTGGGAAATCTTTCAATGAAAAAGCTGCTTACCGCATCCGGATGAGTTCAGCTTCACGGCGCTGAAAATCACCATACACCAGACAGCTGTACCGCAAACTCCCGAGTGGAATAGATGACAGCCACGGTCCCCGTTTGGCAAGGCGGACCACTGCAGGTGGCTATGATGAAAACGGATCCACTGGTGCGGTGCAGAAATTGTGATAAGTGTCAACAGCACAAATGGAGAGTGCCGGGATCCCAAGTCCAAAAAGACTCTGACGCGTTTCTCGACCTACGTACACCGGTCGTTTCCTCAGAGGGAGAAAGTATTCAGTTACCACCCAGTCTCCATTCTTATAGGGACCAGGAGTTAATTAAATCATAAGTGCAGTCACCTGAGTATCCACCTGTTTGGCTCAATACTAGGAACGTGTGTGTGTATAATATCTAATAGCACATATACTCAGATATACAAATACAAATCAATCTTATCTAAAAACATATAATCAATTAGCACAGAAATAATTAATATATTCTTAAATTATTACAGCTTAAATATATATAATAATAATTAATATATATAAACAAGGAGGCAGATAATTGTCTAATAGAGGAGACAGCAATATATTCTTACATATAAAACATAAATATGTTCATATAATTTATTTAGAAGTAAAGGTAAAATATGCACATATAATTAAATTTTATGAACATATTTATGTTTTATATGTTTTTAGATAAGATTGATTTGTATTTGTATATCTGAGTATATGTGCTATTAGATATTATACACACACACGTTCCTAGTATTGAGCCAAAAAGGTGGATACTCAGGTGACTGCACTTATGATTTAATTAACTCCTGGTCCCTATAAGAATGGAGACTGGGTGGTAACTGAATACTTTCTCCCTCTGAGGAAACGACCGGTGTACGTAGGTCGAGAAACGCGTCAGGGTCTTTTTGGACTTGGGATCCCGGCACTCTCCATTTGTGCTGTTGACACTTATCACAATTTCTGCACCGCACCAGTGGATCCGTTTTCATCATAGCCACCTGCAGTGGTCCGCCTTGCCAAACGGGGACCGTGGCTGTCATCTATTCCACTCGGGAGTTTGCGGTACAGCTGTCTGGTGTATGGTGATTTTCAGCGCCGTGAAGCTGAACTCATCCGGATGCGGTAAGCGGCTTTTTCATTGAAAGATTTCCCAAGTGTGTTTTAGGGAGAGCGGTAGACGGAGCCGCTGTAAAGCACACTGGAAGACGGATTTCTATATACAAAGCTGCCATACATTTGGAATATAAAGTGCTGGAGCAAGCAGCACATTTGTTATTTGATAATCCAATAAAAGTGACTTTCCGGAATAAATAACTTTTTAGAGAAGTGAATAATCTGCAAAAAGGTTAATTAAACATTAATTGATGAACTCATTGCTCTGAATAGAAGGAGCTTTTGACTGTTTAATTCGGAATCTATTATTGCACCCAATGGACTGTAAGCTGGAGGATCCCATTTGTCCATAATTTTATGTTTTACTAATTGCACATATATTTAATATATATACTTTTTTCTTTGTGCAGTTTTAAATTAAAATTTGTTAATTTAGTCTGCTTGCGCTCTCTACTTTCTTGTTTTCTGTTGTCTTTGTAGGTTTGCTAATACCTATATTTTTGAGAGCAGCGAGCAGCATGTCAGCTCAGGCTTTTAGAGGCGCCTTTTCTTTTTTGGAGTATGTTCATGGCTAGTGGTTCAGCTTCACATGAGGATGGAAGCACTCATCCTCCCACTAGAAAACTGAAAAGATGGCAAAAGCACAGCAAAGAACTGTGCGTTCTTCTAAATCACAAATCCCCAAGGAGAGTCCAATTATGTCGGTTGCGATGCCTGACCTTCCCAACACTGGATGGGAAGAGGTGGCACCTTCCACCATTTGCACGCCCCCTGCAATTGCTGGAAGGAGCACCCACAGTCCAGTTCCTAATAGTCAAATTGAAGATGTCACTGTTGAAGTACACCAGGATGAGGATATGGGTGTTGCTGGCGCTGGGGAGGAAATTGACAAGGAGGATTCTGATGGTGAGGTGGTTTGTTTAAGTCAGGCACCCGGGGAGACACCTGTTGTCCGTGGGATGAATATGGCCATTGACATACCTGGTCAAATTACAAAAAAAATCACCTCTTCGGTGTGGAATTATTTTAACAGAAATGCAGACAACAGGTGTCAAGCCGTGTGTTTCCTTTGTCAAGCTGTAAAAAGTAGGAATAAGGACGTTAACCACCTAGAAACATCCTCCCTTATACGTCACTTGGAGCGCATTCATCAGAAGTCATTGACAAGTTCAAAAACTTTGGGTGACAGCGGAAGCAGTCCACTGACAACTAAATCCCTTTCTCTTGTACCCAAGCTCCTGCAAACCACACCACCAACTCCCTCAGTGTCAATTTCCTCCTTAGACAGGAATGCCAATAGTCCTGCAGGCCATGTCACTGGCAAGTCTGACGAGTCCTCTCCTAACTGTGATTCCTCCGATGGATCCTTGAGTGTAATGCCTACTGCTGCTGGCGCTGCTGTTGTTGCTGCTTGGAGTCGATTGTCATCCTAGAGGGGAAGTCGGAAGACCACTTGTACTACTTCCAGTAAGCAACTGACTGTCCAACAGTCCTTTGCGAGGAAGATGAAATATCACAGCAGTAATCCTGCTGCAAAGTGGATAACTCAGGTCTTGGCAGCTGTGTTGGTCTTAAACGTGTGTCCTGTATCCACCGTTAATTCACAGGGAATTAGAGAATTGCTTGAGGTTCTGTGTCCCCAGTACCAAATACCATCTAGGTTCCACTTCTCTAGGCAGGCGATACCGAGAATGTACACAGACGTCAGAAAAAGAGTCAACAGTGTCCTAAAAAATGCAGTTGTACCCAATGTCCACTTAACCACGGACATGTGGACAAGTGGAGCAGGGCAGACTCAGGACTATATGACTGTGAAAGCCCACTGGGTAGATGTATTGCCTCCCGCAGCAAGAACAGCAGCGGCGGCAACAGTAGCAGCATCTCGCAAATGCCAACTCGTTCCTAGGCAGGCTACGCTTTGTATCATCGCTTTCCATAAGAGGCACACAGCTGACAACCTCTTACGGAAACGGAGGAACATCATCGCAGAATGGCTTACCCCAATTGGACTCTCCTGGGGATTTGTGACATCGGAAAGCTCCACCAATATTGTGCGTGCATTACATGTGGGCAAATTCCAGCACGTCCCATGTTTTGCACATACATTGAATTTGGTGGTGCAGAATTTTTAAAAAAACGACAGCGGCGTGAAAGAGATGCTGTCGGTGTCCCGAAGAATTGCGGGCCACTTTCGGCATTCAGCCACCGCGTGCCGAAGACTGGAGCACCAGCAAACACTCCTGAACCTGCCCCGACATCATCTGAAGCAAGAGGTGGTAACGAGGTGGAATTCAACCCTCTATATGCTTCAGAGGATGGAGGCGCAGCAAAAGGCCATTCAAGCCTATACATCTGCTTACGATATAGGCAAAGGAGGGGGAATGCACCTGACTCAAGCGCAGTGTAGAATGATTTCAACGTTGTGCAAGGTTCTGCAACCCTTTGAACTTGCCACACGTGAAATCAGTTAAGACACTGTCAGCCTGAGTCAGGTCATTCGCCTCATCAGGCTTTTGCAGATGCAGCTGGAGAGATTGAAGGAGGAGCTATAACGGAGCGATTCCACTAGGCATGTGGGACTTGTGGATGGAGCCCTTAATTCGCTTAACCGGGATTCACGGGTGGTCAATCTGTTGAAATCAGAGCACTACATTTTGGCCACCGTGCTCGATCCTAGGTTAAAAGCCTACTTTGTATCTCTCTTTTCGGCAGACACAAGTCTGCACATGTTGAAAGACCTGCTGGTGAGACACTTGTCAAGTAAGCGGAATGTGACCCGTCAACAGCTCCTCCTTCACATTCTCCCGCAATTGGGGCTGCGAGGAAAAGGATAAGAATTCCAAGCCCACCCGCTGGCGGTGATGCAGGGCAGTCTGGAGTGAGTGCTGACATCTGGTCCGGACTGAAGGACCTGCCAACGATTACTGACATGTCGTCTACTGTCACTGCATATGATTCTGTCACCATTGAAAGAATGGTGGAGGATTATATGAGTGACCGCATCCAAGTAGGCATGTCAGACAGTCCGTACGTATACTGGCAGGAAAAAAAGGCAATTTGGAGGCCCTTGCACAAACTGGCTTTATTTTACCTAAGTTGCCCCCCCCTCCAGTGTGTACTCCGAAAGAGTGTTTAGTGCAGCCGGTCACCTTGTCAGCGATCAGCGTACGAAGTTACTTCCAGAAAATGTGGAGAAGATGATGTTCATCAAAATGAATTATAATCAATTCCTCCGTGGAGACATTCACCAGCAATTGCCTCCAGAAAGTACACAGGGACCTGAGATGGTGGATTCCAGTGGGGACAAATTAATACTCTGTGAGGAGGGGGATGTACACAGTGAAAAGGGTGAGGAATCGGACGATGAGGAGGAGGTGGACATCTTGCCTCAGTAGAGCCAGTTTGTGAAAGGAGAGATTGATTGCTTCTTTTTTGGTGGGGGCCCAAACCAACCAGTCATTTCAGCCACAGTCGTGTGGCAGACCCTGTGGCTGAAATTATGGGTTTGTTAAAGTGTGCATGTCCTGTTTATACAACATAAGGGTGGGTGGGAGGGCCCAAGGACAATTCCATCTTGTACCTCTTTTTTTTTTTTTACCTCTGCATCATGTGATGTTTGGGGCTAATTTTTTTAAGGGCCATCCTTTCTGACACTGCAGTGCCACTTCTAGATGGGCCAGGTGTTTGTGCCGCCCACTTAGTCATCCAGCGACCTCGGTGCAAATTTTAGGACTAAAAATAATATTGTGAGATGTGAGATGTTCAGAATACACTGGAAATGAGTGGAAATTATGGTTATTGAGGTTACTATTACTATTGAATCAAAATTACCCCCAAATTCTATGATTTAAGCTGTTTTTGAGGGGTTTTTGAAAAAAAACACCCAAATCCAAAACACACCTGAATCCGACAAAAAAAATGTCAGAGAGGTTTTGCCAAAACGCGTCCGAATCCAAAACACGGCCGCGAAACCGAATCCAAAACCAAAACACAAAACCCGAAAAATTTCCGGTGCACGTCTCTCTCTCTCTCTCTCTCTATATATATAAATATATATATAAATATATATATAAATATATATATATATATATATATTTTTTTTTTTTAATATATATATATATATATATATATATATATATATATATATTCAAGGATACTACCGGGGTAAATGCAGTTATAGGATTTAAAGATCATTTATATGCTTATATATACTTAAAGATTTGCGGATGAACTGAAGGACTACCCATTCTTAGGAATATAGGAATACTGGACTAATGTTAAAAAAGTATTGTTTAACTTGTCAACCAATGTTTTAAAAATAATAATTTAAGATGTACCAGTGCATGTATGTTATGCTATATATATATTTATATTTTACCTAAATAAAAAAATCTAAAGTAAATAAGCCTATGTTAAGTATGTTGTATTCTGTGTCTAATACTTACCCATTATTGTGTGCAAAGTAAATGTTCCATGGGTGGACTGGTATTATTAATGAACATCCTAAACTAATCCCTTTTCTATAGCTAACTCAAGCATAGAACAAAAGTTTTGGTGGAGGCACGACAAGTAATAATTGTAGTCAGATTGCTTAGATTTTAAGCAGCGATCGCTCCATGAGTACCCCCATTATGTTTGAATGGTCAACTGACCCTGTTCAATAAACAGTGCAATATCCAAAAAATGAATGTGAGTGTTATGAATATTGGAAGTAAAGTGGAGACCAAACTGATTGTGATTCAAGCTAGTTACAAAATTCTGTGCCAATTGTAAATCTCAGTAAAATGAAAACAGCGCTAAATATATACAATTAAAAACAATTTAATCCACATTTGTATAAAACAGTTAGTAATAAGAAACGTATCTGTTAATAACACACAGGTAGTGAATGGATCTCAGGACTTATCCACCAATAAATGCACTTCTTTGGAAACAAATGTCCAATGTTTATGTGGTAATTACTCACACATGGCCATGTTTTACCAGCAGTTAAGGATATTCCAGCTGTAAGATGTTTCCAAACTGTGTTCAAATAGGGGAGTCCAATTGATTAAGCTTTGAAAAAGCTGCCAAGAGCGGCGAAACACGTCAGTCTACAAACACTAGGCACTGGACTGCTCCACCTAGCACCATCTATGGATTTGGAAACTTCCAGTTACACAGCAATACCAGCGAAAGTACTCTGTGAACCAGGATCCAACACTGCCACTGCCATCACCAAACAAGCTTAATCAATTGGACTCCCCTATTTGGAACACAGTTTGGAAACATCTTACAGCTGGAATATCCTTAACTACTTGATATATACTCCTTTCCTGATTGTAAATCTCCATCCAAAAAATAATATAAAATCATCTATATATCTGCCGTAGAGGGCTAGGTTCGCTCCAAAGTTCTCACACGATATATATGTTGTTCCTCAAACCTCCCTATGTAGAGGTTGGCGAGGCTCGGAGCGAACCCAGCCCCCATCGCAGCACCTTGTGTCTGTAAAAAAAATTGTGTATTAAATGTAAAACAATTGTGTCCCAAAATAAATGTCATAGATTGTAAAATAAAATCTCCTAAAGAAATAAACATGTCTGGATCTGTAAGGAGGTAGTATTCCACTGCTTCTATTTTCCCAAAGCATGTGGGATATTAGAGTATAATGCCTCCACATCGCACTTCATTAACAAATAATTCTTTTTCAAGGTATTGTGCTTATTAAATTTAAAAAGTGTTTTGTATCTTTGATTTACAAAGAAAGATTCTTTACGTGATGTTGTAAATAGTGAGCAACAAAAAGTGATAAATTACTAGTAAGGGATCCAACACCAGAAATTATAGGATGGCCAGGAAGTGTTGTGAGGGACTTTTACATTTTTAGTAAAAAATAAAAAGTGGGAACTACCGGGTGTGAATTAAATAAAAAGTGATAAGTTTCCTTGGATATTGCACTATTTTCCAAGCCTATGTTCAGTAAATAAAGAAGTTTACGCCGAAAGAGGGGGGTGGGTTCATGATACAGTTTTTATGTTTTATATAAGAGCACTTCAGGGAGGATGGTGCAGAATAGGGCAGGAGCATATTAGAGAGTGTCAAGACAGATGATTCATTTTGTCAAGAAAGAGGCAGAGGAGAGAGGTCGGTTCTATGACAGTCTTGGCAGTACATGTGTTAGAATGAGTGCCGTTATACTGTACTTGACCTATAAATAGTGTAGATGAATAGCTTCCTATTAGTCCATGTGGTCACACAGCCAGAGGTTGCCTATACAGGTGTGATACCTTTTACCGTTGTTCGGGATGCCGTCGGTCATATGTCCGTCAGCAGCATCCCGATGGAGAAGATCCTGACAGGTCTCAGGTAAGTATACTTACCTTCCCCACCAACTCCCCTAACCCACCTTCCCACAGCCTTATCCTAACCCTCCAACCCCACAGCCTAACTCTAACCTTCCTCAATGGTGCCTTAACCCAACCCCCATTTCCCGCATCCTAACGCTCCCTCCCCTGTAGTCTAATCTGAACCCTCCCCGGGGATTCCTAAACCTAACCCCCCTTTCCCTGCAGCCTAACAATAACCCTCTCTTCCCCACAGCCTAACCCTAACCCTCCCCGGTGGCAAGTAAACCTAACCTCCCCCCTTGCGGCCTAAACCTAAGAAACCCCGGCATACATACGATCGGGATGCTGGCGGACGGGATTCCAGCATAGGCATGTCAACTCATGTCAGAGTTCCAGCACTGGTATTTTGGCCGCGAGTTGGTATTCCGGCACCAGGATTTCGACTGCCAGCATCCCGACCGCCGGCATGCTGAACGTATCCAATATGTACAGTGCCAGCTTTCAGTAAGTCTTGTATGCAGTCTAAAGAGATGCTTAAGAAGTATCAGGACTTAATCCCAAAATTGTTCTGGGTGGTCCTGATCCCAGTTATAGGGGTCACGCAGACCAATAAATTGAAGTCATATTTTCTATAGACCCAATGAAGGGCTACAAGCACGCAAGGCTCAAATCAACAACTGGGGAGTTGGGTCACCTGAACTGTTCTGTCTGGCTGGGCTGATTAGGGGGTGCCCTGCGCCCTGCTGTGAACCCCAAAGTGTTAGGAACTTGCTCGATAGAGGTGACCTTGACGTGGTCGGCAAGCCCATATCATTGGCAAATTATATGCTAACAACCTCTTATTATATATTATATATTGTAATTTACAGCAATGATTGCATAGTGCATCTGCACCCACTCCTTCAACAGTTGGCGCTCACCAGTGGCTACCTGGTACAGTTCAATGAATAACAGTGGGGGTTTTTTGTGTAATTTTTTAATTGAGGTAAAGAGCATTTACATTCTCGGTTTGCTTGCTGGACACACAGTAGTGGGGCTGGCTTGAGAAACAGAAGGAGAGGACTGCCTTGAGAGACAGAAGGAGAGGACTAGCTGGAGAGACAGAAGGGTGTGCTGACTGGAGAAACATGAGGGTGGACTGGCTGAAGAGACAGAAAAGAGATCTGGCTGGAGAGACAAAAGGGGGAGGGACTGGCTGGAGAGACAGAGGGGGTGCTGGCTGGAGAGACAGATGGGGACTGGCTTGAGAGAAAGAAGGGGAGCTGGCTGAAGTTAGAAGACATTGGATGGGCTGGCGAGACAGAAGGAGGCTGGAGAGACAGAAGGAGGATGTCTGGAGTTGGAGGGACACTATGGGGATGGAGCTGCAGAAACACACGAGGGGTGAGACTAAAAATAACTGGGGGAAGTGACTGTAGATTTTATTCAAATGGCAAGTTTACTAGCACATTACTAACATATTTGTAGCCCAGCTGCGCCATTGCACATACGCTGTCTGCGGAGGGGGAAGAGGGGTGTGGTACCACAGTCTATTTCACCTCTGGGGAGGGGGCACCACTGTCTGTTTTGCAAATGGGAGGCCCTGCCTATTTTGTCAGTCCCGGGCCCCTCAATTTCTGATGGCAGCCTTGGCTACTCCTGCTAACAGAAACCAGGATTGTCAGGCTACTAAGTTCTGTCATTTATTTTTTTACACACAGTACACACAGCAGAGGCATCCAAAAATGAAAATCTGCTAATATTGCAGGAAGCCTCTTGTATATATAGATGCTTCCTGTCGGCTTCTCTGATGTGCTGCTGCATCCAAAGGTGCAGCATCAGATAATCTGCGTGAACATCGGTCATCTGAGTAATGCTTGCGCTTCTGGGGCCAGGGAAGCTGCATCGCAAGATGCACACACTGACCTTGGCATGCCTCAATGAAGGGGCAAACAACCCCCCCCCCCTGTTTTTTAAACGCCCTCCATCGCCAGACCCGTCCAACAGTCTGTCATTTAGGCTTCTCCTTAAAGGGGCACTGTGTTCGGCGATGCAGGACCCAATCTGCACATCACATGCACAGCATGGACCCTATGCATGGGCAGTTGAGCAAACACTGGAGGTGCACGAAAACCATCAGTTTACATACATCTCTGAATTAGCCTCTTTGTATCTCATTTGGTTATACTGGAACTGTTTATTTAAACCATACTTGAGCATTGTTGGTATTTTTAAAATGTAGTAAGTCCTAAGTCTTTGTTCTTGCATCTCAAGTGTCAAGATAACCTGGTATGTAATAGTTCTGCATTTTGAGACAGATATTGTTAAGATAATAATTGATCTGATTAAAATAAACAGTAGAAGTATATTGTGGAGCATAAGGGAGATAGCATTGAAGAAGTTCTTAATTACAGGTACAAACCCTTTAATTAAATCTTAGTGGTGTAGGCAAAAGTAATATTAATTAGAATGTCGACATTCAGAATGATGACATGGTTAAAATGTTGACATGTTCATAATCTTGCCATTTAACTGTTCGACACCACGATGTTAACAGTACATTTTTCGTGTTATTTTTAGTGTTATGTTTAGAGTAGGGTTAGGCTAAAATATGCAAAAAACTATATGTCAACATTCTGGTGTCAACATTTTAACAATGTTTACTTTTGGGAATGTAGACATATTGGTTGTCAACCTAATGTCCATGTCAACATTCTGGCTGTCATCATTCAAAACCCGTAGACATTTTGCTGTCAACCTTCTGACTGTCGACATTTCATACCATACTGCTTTAATAATGTGATTCACTGTATCACCCATACTGCATTTGAGTCTTACATTCCTTTAGAATGTAAGCTCTCACGAGCAGGGTCCTCAACCCTCATGTGCTTATCCTTCGCTTACTTATACCATCTTTAACAGCACCAAATCCCACGTTTTTTTGCCACCCTCACTTGTCAGTGTCATCTGCTATGTTTATTTACCTTGTCCTATATTGTCTTCAACTGTAAGTCACTATTTCCCTGTTTTGTTTATTTTGTTTATGTACTCTGTAATTGGGCGCTATGGTTCCCTTGTAGTGTCATATAAATAAAGGATAACAATAATAATAACACGACGGCTTTGATTTCAATCAAATAATAAAACACCACAGAAACGTGGAAACCTCTGAGGCCAAACGACAGTAGTGGTTTTTTTTAATTACTGCCAGCTGTTCTCTTGTCTGAAAGCTAGTCACAACAGCAATATATAACTTCCCCATTATTACAATAAGACGCCATATTATCCTGACTCACCATTGTGGTGGTAAGATCATTTGTTCATATTGACATGCATGTTTTTATACCATATGAGAAGTTTCTGCACCTTCACCAAGGTCTGGAGCCAAATTGATTTGGAGAGACACCAGAACAATATTAACATTAACTGTCCTGTCAATCAGACTTTCAGGAAATAGGTCACAATAGGCATCATTCATAGATTATATGGGAACTCTATCTGCACACCAGCCGTCAAAGGGCTCTTACAGGGAAAACACAAAGGAGAAGTTGGAAATATTGTCCTTTAGAACATACTTTATAATGAATTCTGTGTCGGGCATGGCTAACAAGTAAACCCAATTACAAATGTTCATTGTAGTCTCAAAAATAACATATGTACGTCAGAAAACGCAGTTCCATTTACTTAATTACTTAATATTTTGACCATATTTGATTAACGCTTTTGAGAAATTACAGGATAAATGCTGTTCACCCACGGGACGATACTGCAGTACCATCAAACACTAGAATGAGTGTCTAATATGACCTAATAACAGTTAGTTTAGTGTCTAAGCTAAAGCATTAATGAATTAAATTTCCACTTAATTAAATTAAAGTGTTAAACTATGGAGGTTATTCAAATTTGGACAATCCTCTATAAAATAACAAGTCCACTTGTGTATTAAATAGGGATTTACCTTCCACAGTAGCCCCCTATCAACTACAGCCAGGGACACCAAGGAGGGGCAGGGGGAAGGGATCAGTAGCATATCAGGCAGGGAGAGAGAGGAGACTGCTGCTGCTCGCAGGGCCATCTTTTTGTATGGGCTCAATGGGCACTTGCCCAAGGACCCCAGGAGTATAAGGGCCCTAGGCTGATAGCTGAGGGTCCCCTCTTTCCAGGGGTACCAGATTTTTGAAAATCGGCCATGGGGAACCGGAGATATCAGACTTGAAAGCAGTGGTCCCCATCCAAGCCTGTTAATTGCTCTTTGTAGCCAGATATCTCGGGTTCTGTCTGACTTCGAGTTTTTATGAGGGTATAATCCTAAAGCTGTGCCTCTCCCCTTTTGGTGGACACTGGCAGATTGTCTCTACTATGCCCAGAACCAGAGATATCAGCCTTCAAGCAGCTGGTCACTGCTCCAGCTCCACATGCCTAATATGCAGTTTTAGATTTTCATTGGTGAATTGCTCTGGATCCTGAACTCTGATCCCCAAGTCCCTAGAACCTCCTGAAAAGTGGCACTCTCTAGTTTTTTAATCCCATTCAAAGCTAAGAAATACATTTTCAGGAATATGAGATATCTGCAGTCAAGCAAGCTGCCCTCCCACCGGAAATTGATAAATATTAAGCCCACTCCACTATCCACCCCTTCCCTACGTATTAAACACCCACTACCTCTCTGTAAGTCATGTACTAGGGCTTCTTCATTCAGCCCAATGCCCCCTTCCACAATTTAGCCCCATCTGTACAGTAAAGGAGTAATTAGCAGAAATTACTGCTCCAGGTCCTACATGTTGAGTGGAAGATAGAACACCCCCTACTGCCCGCGGGACATCAAAGCTGCCGCTGATAGCACCCCCCACCCCTATCGCTGGAGGATGGGTAGGGGTCCCAGTGCATTGCTGTGCCCAGGGGCCTACACTGCTGTTAAGACGGCCCTGGCTGCTCAGCGGAGAGGGTACAACCTCTTAGCAGCAGCAGTTTCCTCTCTCTCCCTTCAAGTGTTATGGGGGGGGGGATGGGGGGGACTGCATTGATTATCGTCCTCTTTTGATCTGCTCCCTGGCCCATTGCACTGTTTATATAAGTTTTAAGGACACCTGTGAGAAAAGTGAAATACCACAATCTGAATAATGTTTCTATTGATTACCAATAATGCATATAGTGCCTTATAAGCAGGTTATCTGTTTCCCTCACATAACAAAACACAGGGCAATCTTGGGAATATTTGAGAACAAATGGGAACAGCTTTTTGGCAGCTTTCTTTTGTTTTAAAGTCACGTGCACAACATATAACACCCGTATTCAAAAACAGGATTCTATATACAGTATTACTCGATCTAACCACTACTGTAAAATTATAAACCATAATGTTTAAACTGTAGATTTTAGCATGAACTTTTAAACTGACATGCACGTTTTTATACCATATGACAAATTTTGTATACCATAGCCAAGGTCTTGAGCCAAACTTAGTAACACCAGCACAATATAAGCAAGAACTCCCTTTCAATCAATCAGGAAATGGGTCACTCACAATACACATCATTCATACAGCAGACTATCTGAATAGACTTTTGTACACAAGCCATCAATGTAGACGTGGGACATCATTTCTTTTATGTTGTTCTATATAATGAATTTAGTGTCAGACTGGGTTAACAAGTAAATCTAGTTGCAAAAGTGTAGAGTCAAAAATAACATATCTCGTGTAATGGTTTGTTACGAAAACTCGTCGGAAGACTGACAGCGGAATTCCAACACATCC
Source organism: Pseudophryne corroboree (assembly GCF_028390025.1). Lineage (NCBI taxonomy): Eukaryota > Metazoa > Chordata > Amphibia > Anura > Myobatrachidae > Pseudophryne > Pseudophryne corroboree. The sequence goes on along the minus strand of NC_086452.1, from coordinate 114,213,914 downwards.
CAGTAAATATTATTACCCTACCCCTAATCCTAACCCTAACCCATCCCTCCTGAAGCCTAACCCTATCCTCCCCCTCCTGCAGCCTAACCTTAACCAACCCACCCCCCCTCCCCCTGCAGCCTAACCTTAACCTCAAGATGGAGGGAGACCACCAGAGACCACTAGATAGGTGAGTATAATTTTTTTCTCACTCTGTGTACTGGTGTACAGAGCGTACTGGAGTAGGTAGAGTGCACAGAACAGTACAAACAAATTAAACAACAATATATTTTTTTTTATTCAATCTGATTTTTATTGAAGACATGTTATATACAAATAGGAATACAATTGTGACACCTAGTGAGGTAGTAAAATCTTGCACAGTATTTCAATTACATAGTCAAAATCACATGATATATGAGCATTAAGACTATAAAAACAGAAAATGTAAATGGGGTGGGGGGATGGGAAAAGGACAGAATAGGTAAATTAGGGGTGGGGGAATGTGGGAGTGGTATATTAATAGGGATATGAGATATATAGGATAATTCATATTTGTTATTGGGACAAGGAACTGAGTAATGTTTAGACTTTATAATTTCAGGTTATGCAACAAGCAGGTAAAATATCAGGGGTTGTGGGCTTTCCGGGAAGACTAAAATATAGCTGGAACTCCTTAAATTCTAACCATGAAAACCAGGTAGAGGTAAAATCGGAAGGATAATTCCCAGGATTGGGGGGGGGATGTCTTCCATGTCCATATAGTAATCAATTCTTCTGAACCATTCCTTCATTGAGGGACAAGAAGTCAATTTCCAATGGACAGGAATAACGGCTTTAGCTGTGCCATGAAGGTGCGTGATTTTTTATTATAAAAACTGGGTGGCATGGAGGCGATATTTAGAAGCCAGAAACCAGGATCTCTAGGGATTTTGCCTCCAAGAATCACTTCTGAACACTTGAAGACTTTTGACCAGAAGGAGGCTAAGGATGGGTGATCCCACCATAAATGGACTAACGTACTGGGGGCTGCATTACACCACCAACAATTCTTTGAAACTCCAGGAAACATTTTATTCAAAAGAATGGGGTGTGTATGCCACCGTGCAGTCAATTTACAAACGGTCTCAAAAGTGGGGATGCATGAAGAGCTTGAGCGTATATTATGGTAGACTAGATCCCAATCTATATCTTGTGTTCTGCTGGTAAGTTCCTTCTCACAAGCTAAGGTAAAGGGTGATGGGGAGGGGAACAGATTTTCAATAAGGAGCGAATATATGCAAAAGATAGTGGGACAGATGTATTAAGCCTGGAGAAGTTATAAAGCAGTGATAAGTGGAAGGTGATAATGCAACAGCCAATCATTACAGGTTTGAAAAATGACAGGAGCTGGTGCGTTATCACCTTCCACATATCACTGCTTTATCACTTCTCCAGGCTTAATACATCTGCCCCAGTGTGTGATGGAGACTGAGAGGAAGAAAAGAGATTTAAATACTGTGAGATTCCTGGAAATATCAGCTAATTTAAGTGAAGAAGTTTTAAAGTGGCGAATTTGAAGGTATTTCCAGAACTCCAATTGAGGTAGGTTCTTGGAGGTCTGGAGATCTGTAAAGGAGTGTACAGCAGCTGGGCTTACTAACTGGTCGAGGCAAGATATTTCCAGTGAAGACCAAAATTTAAAAGAGGTTTTTTGTAATCCAGGGAGGAAATCTGGGTTACCTACGGTGGAAAGAGATGAAATGATAGAGGAAATATGTGGACATTTCTTCAATTTATCCCAGCAGCATAGAGTAGGGGTAATAGTAGGATATTGTATATCTGGAAGTTTAGGTATACAACAAGCCGTGTCAATGTCTTGCTTTAAACTACACTCCTCTATTGCAACCCATTGTTTGAATTCTTTCATCCAAGTCCATTCATGGTCCACATGGAACACAATAGGGTGTAAGTGATATGCAGATTAACAGTAGCTTTCTAATAGGTAGTGGGCCTGGACTTTTGCCCGCCGGGGAATATGATATCGCAAGATCCACTTCTTCTATTAAGAAAGGTTGATTGAGGAAGTTGGCATCTTCTGGAGGGAGGGTTGGGTATTGAAGAGATTTAAGGTACTCCGAAATGGCTTCTTTATGCGTGAGAGTCAGAAGTCCTAACATTCCCTGAGCTGTTGAGATTATAGGGTTTGGTATAGTAAGCAAGGAAGTAGTCTACAATCTTATTGGTCACAGTTTATCTCTTACCATGTTCGTCTTTTATCGTGTAGATGAATGTGATCACATGTTGTTCTCGTAAAGCTTTAGCCAACAATCCACCAGGTTTATTACCCCACTGATAGAAGCGGCTTTGGCATTTACAAAATGACGGTTTAAAAGTGTCATTAGAGTCTATTAAGGGCAGCTCTTGCCTCGGTTAGTTCCATCTAGTAATGTGGGGATATAGACACTTTATGAGAGGTTTCAAGAGTTTTTATCTTGGCCAGGAGCAAATTACTTTTTTTTTCTTCCTTTTTTAAGTAAGAGTGCAGGCACCGCGCAACACGCATTTGTGTGCTACCCAAACTGGATATGTGCATTTGAGCTTCTGTTAGTCTGCATATCACTTAAACCCTATTTTGTGCTGCGTGGACCTAAATAGTGTCTTCAGGTACTCTTCTTCTGATTCTTACGCAATATGTGTTTTTCTGTATGAACAATGCACCTCATTCAGAAGTGGTTGGAGTTGCTATCACTGTTGCTTACATAGAAGCAGCAGCAATAGCACTAATATGGTAATGCAGCAAGAGGCGTCATACCTCCTGCATAAATTACTTATCTGAACTGCGACCTAGAATGCAGTATCGGATCATCTCCGGCACCATCATCCGGTTGCGCGACCCTTAGGGTCACGCAAGCCTGTCACCGCATTTGCTATAGATTATAAGCTTGCGAGCAGGGCCTTCCTAACTCTATTTCTGTCTGTTTTTGCCCAGTTTTGTTCTATAATTGCGAAAATGATAATTATTGCTTACACACTTGCTGGTTTGTTGACTTGTTAAACTTGTTTCCATTTATTTCTGATTCTTTAGTTGTCTGTATTTATTTGCTAAATTGACTTTGGAACGATAATCTCTTGCTATTGCTCTGTCTCCATTGTGGCTGAAGTACTACGCTGTTACATGCCATTTTACGTGTTTTCCATGTTTCTTGCCTGTTTTGTTATTTTACTTTATATGAGCGTCAAATATTTAATAAAAAAATACCCAGTTTAAAAAAAAAAAGTATAGAATTCACACTGGCGGTTATATAAAAGCTCTTTAGCATAATACCATTTCAAATCTGCACTGCACTTATACAGCAAAGCTTTCAATATGCAGGGCATAAACCACAGAGGACTTATCAGCTTATTGTTCTCTGGGTGCTGTGGTAATGTGAAAGAGCAGGTACCAGGACCACGCACAATCTTTACATTTATTACTCATCCGACAATAATGCACATTTGGACCTTGATCAACAACCATATCAAAATAAGTCATTTACACATACAGTAAAATATTCAACAAATATCTTTTTGTACAGTTAATTGAACCACAATATGTACCCTACAGCGTGTTCTTTCTCAGCACAGGACTTAATGAAGCATTTTTTATACCTACTGCATTGCATTCATGAACATGCCTTATGTAGCCACCTTTATGCCAGAACTCACTCATGTTACGACGATAATGGAGTAGATTTAAATAAGAATTTACTCACCGGTAATTCTATTTCTCGTAGTCCGTAGTAGATGCTGGGAACTCCGTAAGGACCATGGGGAATAGACGGGCTCCGCAGGAGACTGGGCACTCTAAAAGAAAGATTAGGTACTATCTGGTGTGCACTGGCTCCTCCCTCTATGCCCCTCCTTTAGAACTCAGTTAAGGAAACTGTGCCCGGAAGAGCTGACACAACAAGGAAAGAATTTGGAATCCAGGGTAAGACTCATACCAGCCACACCAATCACACTGTACAACTTGTGATAACCATACCCAGTTAACAGTATGAACAACAACTGAGCCTCAGTAACAGATGGCTCATAACAATAACCCTTTAGTTAAGCAATAACTATATACATGTATTGCAGAGAGTCCGCACTTGGGACGGGCGCCCAGCATCCACTACGGACTACGAAAATAGAATTACCGGTGAGTAAATTCTTATTTTCTGTGACGTCCTAGTGGATGCTGGGAACTCCGTAAGGACCATGGGGATTATACCAAAGCTCCCAAACGGGCGGGAGAGTGCGGATGACTCTGCAGCACCGAATGAGCAAAGGCAAGGTCCTCCTCAGCCAGGGTATCAAACTTGTAGAACTTAGAAAATGTGTTTGAACCCGACCAAGTAGCAGCTCGGCAAAGCTGTAAAGCCGAGACCCCTCGGGCAGCCGCCCAAGAAGAGCCCACCTTCCTTGTGGAATGGGCTTTTACTGATTTAGGATGAGGTAACTCTGCCGCAGAATGAGCTTGCTGAATCGTGTTACAGATCCAGCGCGCAATAGTTTGCTTTGAAGCCGGAGCACCCAGTTTGTTGGGTGCATGCAGGATAAACAGCGAGTCAGTTTTCCTGACTCCAGCCGTCCTGGCTACATAGATTTTCAAAGCCCTGACTGCGTCCATCAACTTGGAAGCCTCCAAGTCCCGAGTAGCCGCAGGCACCACAATAGGTTGGTTCAAATGAAACGCTGATACCACCTTTGGGAGAAATTGGGGACGAGTCCTCAATTCTGCCCTGTCCATATGGAAGATCAGATACGGGCTTTTACATGACAAAGCCGCCAATTCTGACACACGCCTAGCTGAAGCCAAGGCCAACAGCATGACCACCTTCCACGTGAGATACTTTAGCTCCACGGTCTTAAGTGGCTCAAACCAGTATGATTTCAGGAAATCCAACACAATGTTAAGATCCCAAGGTGCCACTGGAGGCACAAAAGGGGGCTGAATATGCAGCACTCCCTTAACAAACGTCTGAACTTCAGGCAGTGAAGCCAGTTCTTTTTGAAAGAAAATAGATAGGGACGAAATCTGGACCTTTATGGAACCTAATTTTAGGCCCATAGTCACTCCTGCCTGTAGGAAGTGCAGGAATCGACCCAGCTGGAATTCCTCTGTAGGGGCCTTCCTGGCCTCACACCAAGCAACATATTTTCGCCACATACGGTGATAATGTTTTGCTGTCACGTCTTTCCTAGCCTTTATCAGCGTAGGAATAACTTCATCCGGAATGCCCTTTTCCGCTAGGATCCGGCGTTCAACCGCCATGCCGTCAAACGCAGCCGCGGTAAGTCTTGGAACAGGTCCTGTCTGAGAGGCAGAGGCCATGGGTCCTCTGAGATCATTTTCTTGTAGTTCTGGGTACCAAGTTCTTCTTGGCCAATCCGGAACGATGAGTATAGTTCTTACTCCTCTCTTTCTTACTATCCTCAGTACCTTGGGTATGAGAGGAAGAGGAGGGAACACACAAACCGACTGGTGTCACTAGTGCGTCCACAGCTATCGCCTGAGGGTCCCGTGACCTGGCGCAATATTTTTTTAGCTTTTTGTTGAGGCGGGACGCCATCATGTCCACCTGTGGCAGTTCCCAACGATTTACAATCTGTGTGAAGACTTCTTGATGAAGTCCCCACTCTCCCGGGTGGAGGTCGTGCCTGCTGAGGAAGTCTGCTTCCCAGTTGACCACTCCCGGAATGAACACTGCTGACAGTGCTAGCTTGTGATTCTCCGCCCATCGAAGAATCCTTGTGGCTTCTGCCATTGCCATCCTGCTTCTTGTGCCGCCCTGGCGGTTTACATGGGCGACCGCCGTGATGTTGTCTGACTGAATCAGTACAGATTGGTTTTGAAGCAGGGGCTCTGCTTGACTCAGGGTGTTGTAGATGGCCCTTAGTTCCAATATATTTATGTGTAGAGAAGTCTCCAGACTTGACCACTGTCCCTGGAAGTTTCTTCCCTGAGTGACTGCCCCCCATCCTCGGAGGCTTGCATCCATGGTCACCAGGATCCAGTCCTGTATGCCGAACCTGCGTCCCTCGAGAAGATGAGCACTCTGCAGCCACCACAGCAGAGACACCCTGGCCCTTGGGGACAGGGTGATCAACCGATGCATCTGAAGATGCGATCCGGACCATTTGTCCAACAGATCCCACTGAAAGATCCTTGCATGGAACCTGCCGAAGGGAATTGCTTCGTAAGAAGCCACCATCTTTCCCAGGACTCGTGTGCAGTGATGCACCGACACCTGTTTTGGTTTCAGGAGGTCCCTGACCAGAGATGACAATTCCTGGGCCTTCTCCTCCGGGAGAAACACCTTCTTCTGTTCTGTGTCCAGAATCATTCCCAGGAAAAGCAGACGCGTCGTAGGGATCAGCTGCGACTTTGGGATATTCAGAATCCAGCCGTGCTGTTTCAACACTTCCTGAGAGAGTGCTACGCTGACCGAGATCGTCCAAGTACGGGATAATTATAACTCCCTTTCTTCCAAGGAGTATCATCATTTCGGCCATTACCTTGGTAAATATTCTCGGAGCCGTGGACAGACCAAACGGCAACGTCTGGAATTGGTAATGACAGTTCTGTACCACAAACCTGAGGTACTCCTGGTGAGGTGGGAAAATGGGGACATGCAAGTAAGCATCCTTGATGTCCAGCGACACCATAAAATCCCCCTCTTCCAGGATTGCAATAACCGCCCTGAGCGATTCCATTTTGAACTTGAACTTCTTTATATAAGTGTTCAAGGATTTTAAATTCAGGATGGGTCTCACCGAACCGTCCGGTTTCGGTACCACAAACATTGTGGAATAGTAACCCCTGCCCTGTTGAAGGAGGGGGACCTTGATTATCACCTGCTGGAGGTACAGCTTGTGAATTGCCGCCAGTACTACCTCCCTTTCCCTGGGAGCAGCTGGCAAGGCTGATTTGAGGTAACGGCGAGTGGGAGTCGCCTCGAACTCCAGCTTGTATCCCTGAGATACAATTTATACAACCCATAGATCCACTTGTGAGCGAACCCACTGGTTGCTGAAGTTTCGGAAATGCGCCCCCACCGCACCTGGCTCCGCCAGTGGAGCCCCAACGTCATGCTGTGGACTTAGTGGAAGCAGGGGAGAATTTTTGTTCCTGGGAACTGGCTGCCTGGTGCAGCTTCTTTCCTCTACCCTTGCCTCTGGCCAGAAAGGATGCTCCTCTGACCCGCTTGCCTTTCTGAGGCCGAAAGGACTGCATTTGATAATACGGTGCTTTCTTAGGCTGTGAGGGAACCTGAGGCAAAAAAGTCGACTTCCCAGCAGTTGCTGTGGATACGAGGTCCGAGAGACCGTCCCCAAATAGTTCCTCACCCTTATAAGGCAAAACCTCCATGTGTTTTTTAGAATCTGCATTACCTGTCCACTGCCAAGTCCATAATACTCTCCTGGCAGAAATGGACATTGCATTAATTCTAGATGCCAGCAGGCAAATGTCCCTCTGTGCATCCCGCATATATAAGACGACGTCTTTTATATGTTCTATGGTTAGCAAAATAGTATCCCTGTCGAGGGAATCAATGTTGTCTGACAGGGTATCAGTCCATGCTGCTGCAGCACTACACATCCAGGCTGAAGCAATAGCAGGTCTCAGTAGAGTACCAGAGTGTGTATACACAGACTTCAGGATAGCTTCCTGCTTTCTATCCTCAGGATCCTTTAGGGCGGCCGTATCCTGAGACGGCAGTGCCACCCTTTTAGATAAGCGTGTTAGCGCCTTGTCCACCCTAGGGGATGTTTCCCAATGTAACGTATCCGTTGGCGGGAAAGGGTACGCCATCAGTAACCTCTTAGAAATCACTAGTATCTTATCAGGGGAACTCCACGCTTCTTCACACAAATCATTTAATTCATCAGATGGGGGAAAAGTCACTGGCTGCTTTTTCTCCCCAAACATAATACCCCTTTTGGTGGTAACCGGGTTAATATCAGAAATGTGCAATACATCTTTCATTGCAGTAATCATGCATCGGATGGCTTTTGTAGACTGAACATTTGTCTCATCCTCATCCACACTGGAGTCAGACTCCGTGTCGACATCTGTGTCTACCATCAGAGCTAGCGGGCGTTTATGAGCCCCTGACGGCTTCTGAGTCGCCTGGGCAGGCGCGGGCTGAGACCCCGGCTGTCCCAAGGCTGCTGCGTCATCAAACCTTTTATGTAAGGAGTTGACACTGTCGGTTAAGACCTTCCACATATCCATCCAATCAGGTGTCGGCCCCGTCGGGGGCGACACCACATGTATCTGCCCCTGCTCCGCCTCCACGTAACCCTCCTCATCAAACATGTCGACACAGCCGTACCGACACACCGCACACACAGGGAATGCTCAGACTGAGGACAGGACCCCACAAAGTCCTTTGGGGAGACAGAGAGAGAGTATGCCAGCACACACCACAGCGCTATAATACACAGGGATTTACACTGCTTATAAGTGATTTTCCAGTAGCTGCTTGTTTGTATCGATTTGCGCCTAAATTTATGTGCCACCCCTCTCTTTTTAACCCGTCTTGTACCTGGATACTGCAGGGGAGAGCCTGGGGAGCGTGCTTCCAGCAGAGCTGTGAAGGGAAAATGGCGCTGGTGTGCTGAGGAAGAAGGCCCCACCCCCTCAGCGGCGGGCTTCTGCCCCGCGTTTTCTTTACTTTAATGGCGTTTTTTTTTACACATATACAGTTTGGTGACTGTATTATGTGTATATTTAGTCAAAAGGTAATATAATTGCTGCCCAGGGCGCCCCCCCCCCCCCCAGCGCCCTGCACCCTACAGTGACCGGAGTATGTGGTGTGCTGTGGGAGCAATGGCGCACAGCTGCAGTGCTGTGCGCTACCTTAATGAAGACCGGAGTCTTCTGCCGCCAATTTCATCTCCTTCTTCTGTCTTCTGGCTCTGCAAGGGGGACGGCGGCGCGGCTCCGGGAACGGACGATCGAGGTCAGGCTCTGTGTTCGAACCCTCTGGAGCTAATGGTGTCCAGTAGCCTAAGAAGCACAAGCTAGCTGCACGCAGGTAGGTTTGCTTCTCTCCCCTCAGTCCCACGTAGCAGTGAGTCTGTTGCCAGCAGATCTCACTGAAAATAAAAAACCTAACAAATACTTTCTTTCTAGCAAGCTCAGGAGAGCCCACTAGGAGCACCCAGCTCTGGCCGGGCACAGATTCTAACTGAGGTCTGGAGGAGGGGCATAGAGGGAGGAGCCAGTGCACACCAGATAGTACCTAATCGTTCTTTTAGAGTGCTCAGTCTCCTGCGGAGCCCGTCTATTCCCCATGGTCCTTACGGAGTTCCCAGCATCCACTAGGACGTCAGAGAAATAAAGTTTCTTAAACAGACAAGCAGTGGTGTTTTCTGGAATGCAATAGAGAAATAATAGCTGTAATCTGATTGGCTGCTATGGGCAACACCACCCCTTGTTTATTTTAGAAGCTTTAGTAAATCTGCATTGATGTGCTTAACACTCAGGGGTAGATGTCTGATTAGTTATTATGGGGGAAAATGGAATCAGCGCATGTTCTGTGTGCTGATACCACTTCTCTCCCATGTACATACTTGCATACGCTCTCATATTGTCCGGGAGGCTCCCGATCATTGGATGGCGTTCCGATCCCCTGGAAGGGCAGGCAAGTCTCCACTAGGGTGGGGCAGCCAGAAAATCAGTAAGCATGCTCATGTATCACTGTGGAGATGTGTGCTAAAAGACAGGCGGTGCTATGTGCCCCTGTAATTATCGGTGCTGCTATCTACAAGATAGTACGCCGATGTGCTAGGCAATGTATGAATGGTCAGTGACACTGACCATTCTGATACCTGCAGTTATCGTTTCAACAGCTGCAGGCAGGGCCGGATTAAGCCTTGGTGGTGCCCGGGGCACTTAAGACAGGGGGCCCCGATGGAAGATTGGAGATGTATATTAAATTGTGCAAACCTCCCAATGTGTCCCATTCCAGGAGGGACAAAATGCTCTCTACCTGGACTTCCCACTTAGGGGTACATTTACTAAGCAGTGATAAGAGTGGAGAAGTGAGCCAGTGGAGAAGTTGCCCTTAGCAACCAATCAGCACTGAAGTAACATCTATAATTTGCATACTATAAAATGATACAGAGCTACTGATTGGTTGATGGGGAAATATCTTCACTGGCTCACTTCTCCATTTTTATCACTGCTTAGTAAATGTACCCCTTAATGTATGATTGGCCTCACCTGTGTTGAATGATTTAATTGATAAGAAAGGTATTTCAACACAGGTGATTGCAATCATAAATTAAGAAGGAAGTCCAGGAAGAGCATTTTGTCCCTCTAGGAATGGGTCATGTTGGGATGTATGGATTGTGTATATTAAATTTAAACCAATGGTGTATATAAGCCGCTCATAACTTTATTGTGATTACATAAACCTTTTACTTAAGCTAGCTTATCACTAAATAAAACCACACCACACACTGAAATAAAGACACGGACACAGTAGCTGGAGTTAAAGGTCAGACGATGTTTATTAATCGCTGACCAACTCTTTAAACTAATAATTGAGGCCGAATTAGAATTGAATTGAATATATATTAACTTTAGTTTGGAGGATGGCAAACAGAAAACCGCTGCCAAACACCAGCACCCGTCACCTAGATGACAAACCACCAAACCAAGGAGGGGAGTACACATACCCCGCCTCCTTCCCGCATAACCCGCATTGTGCTGGCCTTACCCCTCTTTCTCTGGCAAACGTTCGGTTCCCGCAGGGGAACGTCTAAATGTCCAACCGCAAGAAAAGGACACACCTGCCGTCCATTTAAAGAGGGAGCCCCACAATGACCACTTATGCCTGTGTGACAGCTGGTTGGCAGCGATTTCCCGCCAATCTGGCTTTCAATAGCCCACAGCAAGAACAAAAAACGTAGACGCATTCTGGGAGGGCGGGCGGGCATAAACTGAAAGGCAAGAGGGAGTCTAGCAAGATGGCCACCCCCTATATACTAACCTAAGACCCTCCTCTTCATCCTGATGCACAACCCCTTAAACCAATAGGAAAAAACCAACCGGGAAAACTGATCTGCCTAGCAACTGCTTAGTCATTTAACAACCAATCACAAAAAGTTGATCGCTTATATGGCCTCAGGCTTATGCAGCCTTCAGCTTATCTAAGCCGCTCATAACTTTATTGTGATTACATAAACCTTTTACTTAAGCTAGCTTATCACTAAATAAAACCACACCACACACTGAAATAAAGACACGGACACAGTAGCTGGAGTTAAAGGTCAGACGATGTTTATTAATCGCTGACCAACTCTTTAAACTAATAATTGAGGCCGAATTAGAATTGAATTGAATATATATTAACTTTAGTTTGGAGGATGGCAAACAGAAAACCGCTGCCAAACACCAGCACCCGTCACCTAGATGACAAACCACCAAACCAAGGAGGGGAGTACACATACCCCGCCTCCTTCCCGCATAACCCGCATTGTGCTGGCCTTACCCCTCTTTCTCTGGCAAACGTTCGGTTCCCGCAGGGGAACGTCTAAATGTCCAACCGCAAGAAAAGGACACACCTGCCGTCCATTTAAAGAGGGAGCCCCACAATGACCCCTTATGCCTGTGTGACAGCTGGTTGGCAGCGATTTCCCGCCACCAAGGTTTTCCAAACCGCCACCGCCATCCGCAAACAGAACCTTAACCAACCAGAAACTAACTAGCTCTAACGAAAAAGACCGAAAATATCTTCCAGAAAAAACTGCACTCCTTCCGGAGAAAGGTGAACCCCATCGTCTCTATAGAACTGCCTGTTCCGCAGCACCAGCAGAGGATGCTTAATTGCCACTCCGCCTATGGCCTTGACAAACAGAGACACCGTCGAGATCACCTTTTTGCGTGCTTTCTCCAGCGCCGAGAAACGCACCGCACCACGCCAATGGAAACGGGGCACCATTTCCGACCAGACAATGCATACCCCAGGCCAGTGACAACGTATCGCCACCACATCCGCCTTTATAGACAAAATCAAGTCTATGCCTTTAACTCGGCCCAGATCATTACCACCCAGATGAATGATAATACAACTGGGGCGACCCCAGCGGCGCTCCCTAGAAAAAAGGACGCGCAACAAATCACCCCATAACATGCCCCTAACACCTAACCATCTAAATTGCCGGGACCCAAAAATCTCAGTCGCCCTAGATGCCATGGGATGTTTCTCCGCCCAAAAAACATATGAATGACCAACCATCCATATGTGGTCTCCAAAATTGCTGACAGCTGTAAAAGAAAATATCCTAATGTCAGATTATGCACATAATCTGTAACTTAAACACAACGTAACCAATAAAACCCAAGTGAAAGAGAAAACTCAAAAAACCTCCCGTGGACCTTGGTAGAACAGCCAATTGAAATTAGGCCCCCTCGGAGGAAAAATTTTAAAAATTCGCTTCACACCCTCGATTCCTGAACGGTAAGCGTTCAAAAACCGACGAGTAAACACGTTTTTGGGTCAGCGCAACAGGCGCACTTATAATTTATCTATACGGACATAGGACTTATAGGAGGCCGACTTCCAGCGACCCAACTCCCGAATAGCCGCTGGTGATGAACCAGCGGCCGCCGCATGGGTAGCCGCCCCAATCCGAAAGGAATGAGTACCGAAGTCCGCCTCCTGCAAGCCCAACGCCGTCAAACATTTCTTGAACACCGATGAGAACTGAAACTTTGTCAGAGGGTCCAACTGCGCGTGCACCAGCAACTGGTTGCCCCCCGGAGGTCTTAACCGCACATACTCTTGCGTCAACCGCAGCGGGCAAACGCCCATACCTCCCTGAGCCTCCAAGGACAACCAGCGACCCCGACCTGTTTGATCTGTCTTGGACCGCACAATCCTACAGAGCAACAGGCCCTCCTGCAAGCGCACATTCTCGTAGAGCAGACCCGATTCCCGGGACGCCTTGCTGCTCGCCACTAGCTCGCTCACCCGAAAAGCCCCGAAAAAGGCAAGGGCATACGCGCTACTAAACAATGCCACCTCAAATTCCGAGGACGCAATCCGAGGTAGCACACGCAGCAATTCCGCTAGCAGCTGCAACGTTATAGGCCTACGTGAATCCGTAGGCGCCGGGTGCAACCTAGCCCAACCTTTCAGCGCTCTGGAAAGGACAAACGACCCCGTGGGGTCCGTTGTCCCGTGGAGTCGCGAGTGAAAGGCGATGCCCGCAAGGGCAGTAGCCATGGCCGCTTTTGACCTACCGTTTTGGTAATGCTCCCAAACAAAGGTCAACAGGGCGTCGGCCGAGGACTCACCTGCTACCCCGTACCTACTCTGAAAGGCTGACCAATCCCGCCATGCAGCATCATACGCTCGTAGCGTAGAGGGAGCCAGTGCACACCTGGCCAACGCCGTTAGACCGCTTCGACCATCTGCCAGACAGAAGGTGGGCACTGTAACCCCTCTGCCTCCGCTCCCGGAACCAACGTCCTGAATTTGTCAAACTGGAACCGGGACAATGCATCCGCAATTCCATTGTCAACTCCAGGTACGTGGCGAGCCCTAAAATTAATATTGCGCTGCAAACAAACCAACACTAAATGCCTTAGCAATCGCAGCGCCTGCGGAGATGAGGAACGCTGGTTATTAATCGCATGCACTACCCCTAAGTTGTCGCAAAGAAACAAAATGTCCCTATTTGCGAACCGTCCGGCCCCTAACTCAAGCGCCACTAAGATCGGGAACAATTCCAGCAGAAGCAGGTTCTTGGTAAACCCACGCGTTACCCAAGATGCCGGCCAGGCCGCAGCGCACCATGAGCCAGCGAAGAACGCGCCGAAACCTCGACTGCCTGAAGCATCCGTGAACAACTGCAGCTGCTTACTGGAACAACAAGGAGCGGGCCACAACACTTCCCTGTTGAAGGACACCAGGAACGAGACCCAAATCCGCAAATCATCCTTGATCTCGCGGGAAAGGTACACGGAGTGATTCTGTCGAACCGTCCCCGCGGTGGCCCGCTCAAGTTTGCGACAGAAAATCCTACCCATGGGGATAATCCGACACGCAAAATTGAGAGAACCAAGCAAGGACTGCACCTGTTTAAGCCGAACCCTGCGTTTTCCTAAACAGTCTGTAATCAAACCCAATAGTTTCCGCACCTTATCCTCGGGCAAGCGACAGCACCCCCCTACCGTGTCAATCTCGATACCTAAATAGCTAAGACAAGTGCAAGGACCCTCGCACTTATCCTGCGCAACCGGTACCCCTAAAGCGCAGAATAACGACCTGGCCACCGAGAGAATGTCCCCACAGACCGAACTGTCTCCGGGGCCTACAAAAAGAAAGTCATCCAGGTAGTGAGCCACCCCCATCTGCCCGGAGGCGGTCTGGACGCACCAGTGCAAAAACGTGCTAAAGCACTCAAAGTAGGCGCAGGAGACAGAGCAACCCATGGGGAGACACCGATCGACGTAGAATTCGCCCCCTATTTTGAAACCCAGAAACCGCAGGGAATCTGGGTGTAGCGGGAGTAGCCGAAAGGCCGACTCCACGTCCAATTTTGCCAACAGACTCCCCGGACCACAATCCCGCACTAATCGCAGCGCGTCGTCAAACGACTGATATCGAACTCTGCATTGGGCTTCCGGGATAGCGTCGTTGACCGACAGCCCCGGCGGGTGCGACAAGTGCTGTATCAAACGAAACTTACCTATGGCCTTCTTGGGCACTACCCCTACTGGGGAAATGCACAAGGAGGGCAACGGGGAAAGGGCGTAGGGCCCAGCCATGCGCCCCAGCCCAATCTCCCCGTCAACCTTCCGCCGGACTTCCTGCGGGAATTCCCGAGCCGATCTCAAATTCTGGCGTGCAACCACATACACCGAATCCGGGATTGGCAAACGAAAACCGTGCTGAAAGCCCTGCAAGAGAAACGATGCCGCCGACTCATCGGGGTACAAGGTAAGCCAGCGCTGCAACTCGGGAACTATAATCGGGGAGAAGGCCTTACTTGCCAATTCCACCGGCCTCGGTGGAAGCGGCAGGCTTACCGCCTGTCGCCGCGGTGCATTCCTTGGCCGGGTGACTGGCTCCGCACAACCTGCATGAGTGGCGAAAACGACAGCCCGTTCCTTTGCCGCATTTGCCGTCGTTGTAGGCAAAGCACTTGCCTTTTCCCGTCAATCGAGAAGCCACCGCCCCGGCCGCCCCGGGCTTCTTGGCCGTGACGTCCGGGGTGGGTTTGACCTGCTGCGTGACCTCCAACCACACCTCAACATCCTTAAAACCCGCGGGCAGGGTGGGGTTGCCATCCTGATTGCGACGAAACTTCTCGTCGTAATCCCGCCACGCGGAACCCTTGGATTTTAAGTACATATCGTGTACTAAAAACAAATATTTCACCAAGTTGGCATACTCCGCGGGACGCAATTCCGTGTAGAAGCCATGAACACCAAAAACCCACGCAGCCACTGGTGAAAATTGCGAAACGCATTTTCCCCAATACCACCCGGTTTCTTGGCCGCGTCAAAACCCTGCCGCATTTCCTCTGTAAGGGTGAATATGTCTACATACTTCCCCTTACGTATTTTTTCCCGCATGCGCTTACGAACCCCTCTTGTCACTGCCGTGTTGGCGCAATGTACCATCTCGCCGTAACGGGGAGGGTCGGAGGGGACCACCTGCGCAGGAGCGGCCACCTTGTGCGCCTCCTTGGCCATTCGCCGCGCGATGAGCCTAGCTAATTTACGCGGGCGCCGCGGAGAGCCGGATGATACGCTGCTAGAAGACGAGGAACTACAAGTTGAAACGTGTAAAGGAATATTTAGCTCACCGGAGTTTGAAGGACCCGGAACCGCGTCGTCCGCTGCACCCGCCTCCGCTGATGGCCGTACCTCCACGTTCGCAGTCGCGCTTGTCCGTGACCTTCGCCTCGTGACGGGCGTAGCCCCTGAATTAGACGGAACCTGCAAGGGAGAAAAAGAGGGGACAACCGGCACCGGGGGAACCAGAACATCATTAACACTTGTCCGCAAATGCGGAGGCGGAGAGCCCGTCCCCCCGTTCCGTGGCGGATGGCCGCCCGGCAGCTGCAGGGAGGGGGCCCCCGCCGAGGTGTACCCGATCGACTGCGTAAAGGCTGACCCGCTCACTGCACCGAAACTCGCGGGGTAAGTCGGCCGCCACGCCGTATGCGGCGGGCAGCCGCCCGCCCCCGCCCATCCGTATGACGCCGGAAGGAACTGAGGGGGCGCCGCGAGAGGGGGCCAACTCTGTGCCACCTGATACCCACCGCCCGGTGCTTGCCCTGACTGCAGGCCCGCAAAGGCCGGCAAGGGCACCGCGACTCGGGGGCCACCGACCGACCACGTGGACTGCACGCCGGCGCCCGCGCTGGCCCCGTGCGGGGAAAACTGTGTGCCGGACACCGTCATGAAGCCCATGGAAGGCATGCTGGCGGCTAAGGGGAATGCTGGAGCCGGAGGCCACGCAAAACCCCCGGGGAAGGACTGGCTCCCCGCGAAGCCTTGCTGCGCTGCTACCGAAAGCGCCCCGCCGGGCGTCATATAAGCCGCCGAGACGGATGTCTGTGTGGACCCAAACTGAAAAGGACCGGGAAGGGCGTGGAGAGGGGTTTGAAAACCGACGAGCGGGGGCGCCGTTAATGGCGTCGGGGCGTCTGACACCCAGGAGGAGCCCGAGCAGGCCACCGAGGCCGGGGGAAAACCCTGCCATGTGACTGCCGCCGGGGCGGGTGTGGCGGCCGCCGCTGCCACGTCCCCCGCCCCGGCGACACTAGGCCCAAACGGCCCAATATTATTTAAATTGAGGTGTGGTGTGCTAAACCCCCCGCTGGAGGGGGGTAGTATGGGGCCCTGTATTGTCCCGGGGACAGCGGGAGCCGCTACCCGCTGCCCTGGGCTCATATCCCCCAGCTGCATATTGACCCCCCCTCGCCCCCCGCAGCTCTGCCGCGGCCGTCCGGCACAGCTTGTGCCCCCAGGACGCCGCCGAGAGCCGACCGCGGGGATGGAGGAGGAGGGCCGGAGGCACTTATGGAAGGAGGGAGGGAAGTCGTTTCGCCCGCGGGAGACGCCGGGGAGCGCGGCCCAGCCGGACCGCGCGCACCCGCGCCACGTGCAGAGCGGCCGCCGGCCGCCGGAGGGGAAGTGCTGCAGACGCCCGAGGCAGGAGGGAGAGGAGAGGCCCGTCCCGCTGCGAGCGCCGGGACGCGCGGCCCGGCCGAGCCGCGCGCATCGGCACCACGTGACGAGCGGCCGCTGGCCGCCCGTCTCCGTGCGGCAGGGGAGCGGGCTGTAACTGCCCGTCCCCGCCGCCTGTCTGAAACAGGGGGAAGTCCTCTCTGTGGCGCAACGCTCGGGGAGCGGGAGCGGAAGGCGCTCCCCGCATCCACGAGGCGCCGGGGGGGGGGAGCTGCACGTTTTGGACGAGGCATGGCAGAGGGGGGAGAATCTGCAAAAGTATACAATGACACGCAGAGAGGGGGCACAGCACTGTATAATGCCCTAGAGAAGGCAAATGAAATTCAAAAAAAAAAAAAAAAAACAATTTACAGGCAGTGAAAATAAGCAATAGTACTTATCCTTCCTGGGGCATAAACTGAAAGGCAAGAGGGAGTCTAGCAAGATGGCCACCCCCTATATACTAACCTAAGACCCTCCTCTTCATCCTGATGCACAACCCCTTAAACCAATAGGAAAAAACCAACCGGGAAAACTGATCTGCCTAGCAACTGCTTAGTCATTTAACAACCAATCACAAAAAGTTGATCGCTTATATGGCCTCAGGCTTATGCAGCCTTCAGCTTATCTTAGTTTTAACTAATAGGCTAATAATGCCTGGGTACTGTTTATAGCTCCACCTATTTGAAAGACAACTGTTTTATAAACTTTTCTTGTAGTGGAACAAAGACAACTTAACCTTAAAATACACATAGAAAAATAAAATAATGTATCTTGTCACATACAAGAAATGCAGCAGCCTGTGTACTACTTACACACTGGGACAGGACTCATGAGGACTTTGTGTGTGTCTCTATCTCTAGACCCAAATGGCTTAGTTGCATAACAGTTTACACAGAACTCAGACACCCAGAGGGGGAGGAGGAGAAGCTGGGATCCATGTGTCACTTACAGCTCTCTACACCCTCCTATCTCTCCTCTGGTCAGAAAGCTCCGTCGATAGCTCATGAAACATGATATTCCTGTGTCTCTGCCTGTATTGTACACTGTCCTGCTCGCATTCTGGCCACTGGTTCTGCTGCTGTTTAAGAGGGAAAGCTAGCGATGTCAGTGTACTCTGGCCGGGGGGCCCCTCACAAATGGGGATCCGGGGTACAGTATGCCCTGCATCCCCCCCTTAATCTGGCTATGGCTTCATGTGTCGTTGCCCATACACAGCCACTGTAGTGGCTGCTGCAGCTGCCGGGTTGCAGAGGAGTTCTCGTGAAGCTTGCAAGATCTCGCACATGCCCTGTGGAGCTGGCTGGGAGGAGAGACAGCACCATAGAACTAGGCTGATACGCTATGGACTGTGACAAGGATCGCCGGAGGGTCGAGTTCAATACATCTCATCAATTCTGCTTCCTGCTATGCCTCTGTAAAGAGGCGAAGCAGGAAGACAAATACTGGCACTGTCCGTGCCATGATAATACATCTCACCCTCCGTGCTTACATCTGCACAGGGGGTCCATAGACCTCTTGACCTCGTTGCATTCACTTTAGTGAATGCTGGCAAAGTTAGCAAGGTATATACTAAAACAGCAACATAGCCATTACCACTACCCACGGAGCAAGACAGAGGGGTTATTGCATCCATATACTGTAAGTAGCATGTTAACCTTCTTGACAAGCCATCACCTGCATTCTGAGATAAACATTGTCACTATCGACATAGGGGGTCATTCCGAGTTGTTCGCTCTACATTTTTCTTCGCATCGCAGCGATTTTCCGCTAACTGCGCATGCGCAATGTTCGCACTGCGACTGCGTCAAGTAAATTTGCTATGCAGTTAGGTATTTTACTCACGGCATTACGAGGTTTTTTCTTCGTTCTGGTGATCGTAAGGTGATTGACAGGAAGTGGGTGTTTCTGGGCGGAAACTGGCCGTTTTATGGGAGTGTGTGAAAAAACGCTACCGTTTCTGGGAAAAACGCGGGAGTGGCTGGAGAAACGGAGGAGTGTCTGGGCGAACGCTGGGTGTGTTTATGACGTCAAACCAGGAACGACAAGCACTGAACTGATCGCAGATGCCGAGTAAGTTTGAAGCTACTCAGAAACTGCTAAGAAGTGTCTAATCGCAATTTTGCTAAGCATTCGTTCGCAATTTTGATAAGCTAAGATTCACTCCCAGTAGGCGGCGGCTTAGCGTGTGCAAAGCTGCTAAAAGCAGCTTGCTAGCGAACAACTCGGAATGACCCCCATAGAGACCATTGATCTCACATACCGAACCAAATGAATGAATGAATAAAGACAGGCACTTTGGTCTTGCTGCTTGAAAATTCTGCAGGAAAACCGGCAGATAATGGCACCTGTGAAAAGCCGCCATTTAGTAAACAAACTCCTTTGAGTGTCACTTTCATGGTGCTTTCTAACTGGCTGGGAGAAGGGAAATTGCATGGCATTATCATTGGATAGTAGAAAAAAAATATTTTTAAACTTTTTCCCAGCTAAACAGATTTATAACTTAATGTAATAATATTCTCTGCAATATGTCAAATGCATTTTGTCATGATAGAGCCAAGTGTAATTGTTATCCATCTGTACAAACGCTGACAGTGACTGAAAACATACCACTTTGTGGTAGCATTGTGTTAGATCTCTATGGCAGATTAAATGCTTTTAGATTTACAAGTTAAAATCTATGACGCAGAATGGATTAATTGAATCTGGAGCTTTATCAGCATTATATCTCGTCTTCAATGCATCTATTGCATACATATAAGTAATGAAATGACACACAGATGGCATAGCTCATCACACTCCCCTTTTCTGTAGTGAAATGCATTAGGTATTTTATTCGTTTCTATATTTTCATTAAAATTTTGTGTAATATCACATGTGATACGACGACCATCAAATATGTTTGTTCTGTCATTACTTACAAGCATTCATTTTCCTTCAGGTGGAGGTGATTCAGAGCTGGACACAGCTTATGGGGTATATTCAATTCCTGTCGGAAACTGCCGTCACAATGTCAATCGGACTTTTAAAATAGTCGGTTTGCCATTGTCGGAACGGCCAAAACCTGTTGAGTTTGGCCGAGGTATTGAATACTGACCTGTTGGATCCTTTCCATCAGAAAGGATCCGACAAGAATTTAATATACCCCAATTATTTGGTTCCAGAAATTACCTCATTACTTTTATAATTTTAATGTTGTCACTTATGTTATTCATAAGGTGTATACACACGCAGTGTGATTCTGCCTAAAGGCCGCGATTTCCCTTGAACTCCCCGGAGTCAAGAACCACCGATATTGACTATACACACGGTGCGATTTTGGCTATGTACAATTTTGACTATATACAATTTTGACTATACTAGAAACTAGATTGTACACAATACTGCCCAACTCGATTACTGCGATCTGTAGATGAAGGACTTTTAGCAGTACCTAGAATCTACCGTAATTCATCTGGGGGTCGAGCTTTTAGTCATGCGGCTCCGACTCTATGGAACTCACTTCCCCGCACAGTGCGAGAGGCCCCAACTATAGAATCCTTCAAAAGTAGACTCAAGACTTTCCTGTTTACTCAAGCATTTCCATAGTGTCCCCTTTAGTATCTTCATGCTTCTGTATTTTATGAAAATGTTCTTCATTATTTTCTGTACTATATTATGCTATGTATCTGTTAAGCGCCTTCGGGTAAATTTACTAAGGTCCCGATTTTTACCGAGATGCCGTTTTTTCATCAAAGTGTCATCTCGGTAATTTACTAAGCAATAATCACGGCAGTGATGAGGGCATTCGTAATTTTTTGGAAGTAGTTGTAAAAAATTACGAATGAATACACCATCGGTCAAAATACGCCTGTTTAGATATGAATCTCTGTCATTTACTAACCATTCGTAATTGTAATGTCTGCCGTGAAAATGCATTTGCGGCCGTGAAAAAATACAAATCGTAAAAAAGTCCTAAAAAAAAACGCACCTGCTTTTGAAAAGCGTGTTTACACATGTGTACTCAATTATCCATTACTCACACCTGAATGTTTGGCCCTATAAAAGTGTTCCAGGCACATTTTGAAATTCTCTCACTCTGAAATGGCGGCTGTGGTGTGTGCCAATGACTTTCTGTTTGCTGTGGGATACCTTAGACTGCTCCATGAGGCTTCCAGAAATCAGGGCCAGGTAAGTGAACATGGTCAGCAGGTTGTCCAGGAGCCGCGGAGGCTGCGCCAGCCACGTTTTTTTAGGGGTCGTTTAAACTTAAACGCATTGTCCGATGATAGGGTCATACAGATGTTCCGCCTAAATAGAACCAACATTTTCCGCCTGTATGACCTTGTCAAACTGGGACTAGACCCTGAGACAGCACGCTCTCGCTCTGTCTCAGGCTTGCACAAACTCCTGGCTGTGTTACACTTTATGGCTACTGGGAGCTTCCAGGCTGTGGCAGGCGACGTTATTGGTATCTCACAGCCAACCTTTTCAAAATATTTGAATCAGGTGAGTCAAAAAATACATAGCCGGTTATGTTTAAGTGTTGCTTCTGTAAGCTCTTACAACACAGTATTGTATAGAATACCTAACATGACACTCACCTTAGATTGTTTAATGTCCACTCAGGTTTTGGATGTCTTGGATCCACATATTAATGCCTCAATCTGCTTCCCTACCCAGGAGTCGGAGTGGCGTGCTGTCAGGGTAGCTTTCTATGAGCTTGCTCGCATGCCCAATGTGCTGGGGGCCATAGATTGCACACACGTTCAGCTGAGATCACCTAGGGGCCGGCAATATATATATACTAATAGACATATGGCCCAATCCACTAATGTCCAGGTGGTCTGTGATGCAAAATTAAAAATTATGAGTGTTGTTGCAGGTTACCCTGGTGGCTGCCATGACTCCTTCATCCTCAGTCAGTCATCGCTCTTCGATAAATTTGAGGACGGACAAATGCCTGATGGCTGGCTGCTGGGTATGTTTAAAATGTGTTGTGTGTATGTCTTTTAACAACAAACTCTATTTTTGACTAGGGTAATGAATAATCTTACACATGTACTAATGTTGACTATATCTGTTTTTCAGGTGATGGTGGTTACGGCTGCTACTCTTGGCTCCTTACTCCATTGTCCCAACCTGATTCTCCTGCTGAACACAGTTACAATCATGCACATAAGGCTACGCGGAATGTGATAGAAAGATGTTTTGGTGTGCTGAAATCACGGTTTCGGTGTCTGGATAAATCTGCAGGCCTTTTGTTGTATAGTCCCTCAAAGGTGACTAGAATTGTGTTCTGCTGCTGTTTTCTCCATAATCTGTGTTTAAGTCAACATCTGGCACATGATGAGGGAGAAAGCAGTCAGCAAGCAGAGGAGTTAGAAACATCTGGTGACAGTGTGAGTACATATGTAGGGAGGCAGGTACGGCAAGAAGTGATTCAGCGGTATTTTTCGGGTAAGTTTTTGTAGGATGTAATTATCCTTGACTAAACACTTTGCAATACAAACAATTGTGTGTTTTGTTACTTACTGTTTGTTGTTTATAGTGGTGTGTACATTGTAGTTAGTTTATGTTATCAATACATTGTCATTCATTACCCCATAAAAACATACATACATACATAGCAGCTTCTACAATGTTTGAGACGGACACAGGAAGTTGTGTGTTTGTCAAAACAAATTTTTTATTGCGTTACACAAATGTTTTTGATGTATTATTTTTTGCGCGTGTGTGTGCTGGGTGCTGTGTTTTGTGCTGGCTCACTGGCACGTGCTCGGGAGGATCGCCGAACAGGGGAGGTTACTGGCGTTTGGCTAGGGGTCGTGGTTCCAGAGCTGGAGGTCACTTGTTGTGCTGCCATCAATGTTATGTTGTTGCTCAAATTATTTATGCTGGCATTCAGTTGTGTGTTGGTTGCAGTGTGGCTGGCTACAATCCGGGATAAAGATTCATTCACAACCTGGTTGTGCTGTATTAGTTGTATGAGTGTTTGGTGCTGGCGCTGTTGCTCATCAATGATGCGCGTTAAATGAGCCAGCATTTGGTTGTTGTCTGCCCGTATTTGCTCCATCGATGTTGCGATTCGGCCTACTTGGACAATCAGTCTGCCCGAGTTGCGACTAATGCGCGGTAGATGATGGGGCAGACTGGCAAGGTGTTGGGTATGTGCGGTCAGGCTGGCATTGCTTTGGGTCTGTTGGCTTGTCCAACTGGACCAAAAGTCATCTGGAATTTGTGGCTGGGGTGGAGCTTGTACCAGTTGTGGACTCATGGAGGCTTGGGGGATATCCTGCGGCTGTATTGGCTGGCTCGGGTCAACAGGTGTTAGTTGCAGTGTGAATGTTGCCTGTTGGTCTTGTCCCTGCTGGTCCACGTCGGGCATCAAGCTTGGCTCTGTATGGGGTGGACAACATGCACTGTTTACTTTACAAATAATATATTTGCTAGTTCTAAACATTTCTACATTCATAATACTCCATTATTTTTGTATTTTGAGTTGTGTTTTTAAACTTATAATTTATTTGGTTTACAAACACATATATACCATCACAGGCGTGCACATAGACTGACTTGCGGAATCCTCACCTAACTACCTCCCCTCCACAGCATTACAGTGTTCTGTCACCTCCCCTGTCCAGGATATAGACTGCTTACCTGGATATTCCCGAGGAGCGGAGCAAGTAAGCAGTCTACATACAGGACAGGGGAGGTGTGTGAACACTTTAATGGTGTGGAGGGGGTGGTGGGGTTTTTTTTTAAGCCAGTAATGTGTTGTTATTTTTATGTGCACGTGTGTGGCCTAAATTTTTACAAATGTCTGTTCATTTTTAAATTTGATGTTGGCGATAGCAACCACTAAGATATTGAAAAATTCTGCATTTGCACCTTTACAAATTTAAGACGTAACATCACATTGTTTGTTATGGCAAACATGTAATCTCAACTACAACTCACATCATAGTAACTGTACTGTGTAGATTATTTGCTATGTGTTTAGTTTATGTTTTGACTCACCAGATAACTGAGGTGATCTGGGCTCATCATTCTGTGGACTCGCCAATAGTGCCTGTGGTGGCTGGGGTGAGACTGCAGAAATGCGCCGCCTGGGTGGGGAAGATGGAGCCGCAGATTCAGAGACAAGACGCCGTGTCTTACTTGGCCTCCTGGGTAAGTGCCCCGAGCCCTGTGATGGGCGCCTTAGAGGAGGGCGGCTTACAGAAGCAGAACCTATGAGAATATATAAACATTAATATTTTGTACTTCTATGTGTTTGCAGAATATGTGACTACAGTGAATTCTTACCTGCAATCCCAGCATCATCCTGAGTTGTCTGTGGCCTGTCTGGCCGGCTGGTCTGTCGGACTGTTGAAAAAGTTGAAAAAACATTATGACCATACTTTGTCAAAAAATGCTAACTGCAAAGCCGTAGTGTACTGTAACCATCTTGTACGTATTGTAAATTAAACTAATTTCTGCTTAAGATCTTCGTGATTCCTTAATTTGTTATGTATATAAAAATGTACATGGTGTTGCACAAAAAAAACTGTAACATTGATGAATTATGTGTCAGATATTGCATAGATTGATTACTTGCAACTTGAACCAAAATTTAAATTAAAAGTTTATTTAAAAATTGAAGTAAAAAAAAACACATCATAACAAGCTGCTATTAGATACAACAGCTATGTCCAAGCAATATCTCATATTAATTATTGCAACTACACATACCAGCATGCACTGCACCTGATTTTGCATTATAAATTTTAAAAAATACAGCCAAGGCAAGATGGGAAATGCAGTTTCAAAACACAAAAACAGCATAAGGGTGCATAGGCCTGCAATACATGACCAACAATGTATGCATACATTTTAAAAATAATTTCTCCACCATTATCATTTTGCACACTTTAAAAAATAATTTCGATTTATCAAACTCACCATCCTGCGTGGGTCGGTCCGAATCCCGGACATGAGTTGCAGACACCACTTCTGCTGGAATCAGTGCCCGCACAGGCTCCTCCCACTCCCGATAGGTTGCCCGGAAAGGGGGGCCACCCCCGGTTTTGCGTGCTGATTTAGCCTCTTTGGCCATCTTGGCCTTGACACGGCGCTTTATGTCATAGAACCTCTTGCGACACGTGTCCTCAGTCCGCCTCACCACACCCTCACTATTTACGGCAACTATTACTTTCCCCCACAGGACAGACTTCCTGCGGGAGGACACCTTGGCAGCATCCTGACCAAACAATTGCCGATGGTGCTTCATCAGCTCACGCACCAACGCCATGTTTTCAGCATAGCTGAACTTAATATTCCTGCCAGTCTTGGTAGTGGTGCGTGGCTGCGGAGCCACAGCACCATCACTCTCACTGGAGAATGCAGCAACAGGCACCCCCTCCTCCTCCTCCTCACTAACCTCCTCCCTCTCACTAACCCCCTCCACCTCACTCACCTCCTCCACCTCACTAACAGCCTCCACCTCACTAACCGCCTCCCTCTCACTAACCTCCTCCACCACACTGACCTCTGAGTCAGACATGAGGACAAACGACACAAAACACAGAAAAATCAATACAGAAAACACACTCCTCCACTACTACTACTACACACCACACAGCCAACACACACGCTCACTCACTCACAAACAATGACAAAAGACTATAAAAAAAAAACAAGGACAAAAAAGTTTACAAACTGTGAAAAAACAATACTACAAATATGACAAGACTACTTACACACACAGTACAGCACTCAACAATCACAAAACTCCGCACCAAATCCACCAAAAACTCCACCAAACTCACCAACTCCAAATACACCTCCCTCTCTCCTCTCCACTAGCTAAACCCACGAGGTGCGGTGTGTTTGGGGCGGTTTTATAGTAATGTGCACAGACACTCCTCCATCACGAATACAACCAATCACGGACGCGTGACAAAAACGAAACTTAGGACTAAAAACGCGGCCGCAACATCAAAATCACTGCCGTAACAGACATGTGACGCAGTCGTAAAATAAACTAAAAACACGGCCGCAAAACAACCAAATCGGCCGCATTCTACACCAGAAAACCACGAATGACATCGACATCGGACAAAACAAAAAATACGAATACGACAGCTTAGTAAATCCGTCGTAACAAATTCAAAAAGTTGCAGTTTTACACTTTCGATGTCATTCGTGATTATTCTCCCACCAAATCGGGAGAATTACGAATGTTAGTAAATATACCCCCTTGAGTCCTATTGGAGAAAGAGCGCTATATAAATAAAATTATTATTATTATTATTAAAATTGCCTTGCCTGCACAGTCTATTTTTTCTTGCGATACCGACCCCGCGGAGCACGCAAAGGCGTCGCAAGCTGTATACACACGGTGCGATATGTACTATGTTTTCTACCGATATGGACTATATCGTCCATATCGGTAGTTCAACTTCAAATTGCACCAGGGCCCTCATTCCGAGTTGATCGGTCGCAAGGCGAATTTAGCAGAGTTACACACGCTAAGCCGCCGCCTACTGGGAGTGAATCTTAGCTTCTTAAAATTGCGACCGATGTATTCGCAATATTGCGATTACTAACTACTTAGCAGTTTCAGAGTAGCTCCAGACTTACTCTGCCTGTGCGATCAGTTCAGTGCTTGTCGTTCCTGGTTGACGTCACAAACACACCCAGCGTTCGCCCAGGCACTCCCACCGTTTCCCCGGCCACTCCTGCGTTTTTTCCGGAAACTGTAGCGTTTTCAGCCACACGCCCCTGAAACGCCGTGTTTCCGCCCAGTAACACCCATTTCCTGTCAATCACATTACGATCGCCGGAGCGAAGAAAAAGCCGTGAGTAAAAATACTTTCTTCATAGTAAAGTTACTTGGCGCAGTCGCAGTGCGAACATTGCGCATGCGTACTAAGCGGATTTTCACTGCGATGCGATGAAAAAAAACGAGCGAACAACTCGGAATGAGGGCCCATGTGTATGCACCTGTAGTTACAGTATTTTAATATTATTATTTTGTGTTAATGTGTTTTTGTTTTTATGTTATGTATACCAATTTAAATTGGATAATGTGATTTCCAGATATCATGTATTCAAGCAGAAAGAATCTTCTGCAGCGGATGTGTCTTATGAATGATGCTTACTCCTATATTACGGATGAAACACTTTTGTCAGCATAATTAGCATCATGTGCATGCATGGGTCTTGTTTGAAATATTTGCCATTGTGTCCAAATTTTAGTTGCTTTTAAGAAAGTGAAGGAATGATGAATTATTTACCTTAGTAAACCTAATTTCTTCCATTATCTGTGTTTTTTCACTCATGTCTGTCTCCCTAATGGACACTTCTAATCACCCCTTTTGGCTTGTGATCATGGGAAATGCTTCTAGTAACAGTCATTTGAACCTACACAAAAGGAAATCTAAAGGAAATAATAAGATTTTACTTACCGGTAAATCTATTTCTCGTAGTCCGTAGAGGATGCTGGGGACTCCGTAAGGACCATGGGGAATAGACGGGCTCCGCAGGAGATAGGGCACTTTAAGAAAGCTTTGGATTCTGGGTGTGCACTGGCTCCTCCCTCCATATCCCTCCTCCAGACCTCAGTTAGAGAAACTGTGCCCAGAGGAGATGAACAGTACGAGGAAAGGATTTTTGTAAATCTAAGGACAAGATTCATACCAGCCACACCAATCACACCGTATAACTTGTGATAAACTACCCAGTTAACAGTATGAACAATAACATAGCCTCGGTTCAAACCCGATCAACTATAACATAACCCTTATGTAAGCAATAACTATATACAAGTCTTGCAGAAGAAGTCCGCACTTGGGACGGGCGCTCAGCATCCTCTACGGACTACGAGAAATAGATTTACCGGTAAGTAAAATCTTATTTTCTCTAACGTCCTAGAGGATGCTGGGGACTCCGTAAGGACCATGGGGATTATACCAAAGCTCCCAAACGGGCGGGAGAGTGCGGATGACTCTGCAGCACCGATTGAGCAAACAGGAGGTCCTCCTCAGCCAGGGTATCAAACTTATAGAACTTTGCAAAGGTGTTTGACCCCGACCAAGTAGCAGCTCGGCACAGTTGTAGTGCCGAGACCCCTCGGGCAGCCGCCCAAGAAGAGCCCACCTTCCTAGTGGAATGGACCTTAACCGATTTAGGCAATGGCAATCCTGCCGAAGAATGCACCTGCTGAATCGTGTTACAGATCCAGCGAGCAATAGTCTGCTTTGAAGCAGGAGCGCCAACCTTGTTGGCCGCATACAGAACAAACAGAGCTTCGGTCTTCCTGATCCTAGCCGTTCTGGTCACATAAATCTTCAAAGCCCTGACCACATCCAGGGACTCGGAATCCTCCAAGTCCCGTGTAGCCACAGGCACAACAATAGGTTGGTTCATATGAAAAGATGAGACCACCTTGGGCAGAAATTGAGGACGAGTCCTCAACTCTGCCCTATCCACGTGAAAAATCAGGTATGGGCTTTTATATGATAAAGCCGCCAATTCCGAAACCCGCCTTGCAGAAGCTAAGGCCAACAACATGACCACTTTCCAAGTGAGGTATTTCAACTCTACTGTTTTGAGTGGTTCAAACCAAGGTGACTTGAGGAAACTTAATACCACGTTAAGGTCCCAAGGCGCCACCGGAAGCACAAAGGGAGGCTGAGTATGCAGCACACCCTTCACAAAAGTCTGTACTTCAGGAAGAGAAGACAATTCTCTTTGAAAGAAAATGGATAAGGCCGAAATTTGAACCTTTATGGACCCTAATTTGAGGCCCAAATTCACTCCCGTTTGAAGGAAGTGAAGCAGACGGCCCAACTGGAACTCCTCCGTAGGAGCAGTTCTAGCCTCACACCAGGAAACATATTTTCGCCATATACGGTGATAATGTTTCGACGTCACGGCTTTCCTAGCCTTGATCAGGGTAGGAATGATCTTCTCCGGAATCCCTTTTTCCGCTAGGATCCGGCGTTCAACCGCCATGCCGTCAAACGCAGCAGCGGTAAGTCTTGGAACAGACAGGGCCCCTGCTGCAGCAGGTCCTGCCTTAGAGGAAGAGGCCACGGATCTTCTGTGAGCAACTCTTGCAGATCCGGATACCAAGTCCTCCTTGGCCAATCTGGAACAATGAGGATTGTTCTGACCCTTCTTATTCTTATTATCCTCAACACCTTGGGTATGAGAGGTTGAGGAGGAAACACATAGACCGATCTGAACACCCAAGGTGTCACCAGAGCATCTACCTCAACCGCCTGAGGGTCTCTTGACCTGGCGCAATACCTCTTTAGCTTTTTGTTGAGGCGGGACGCCATCATGTCTATCTAAGGCAGTCCCCACCGATCCGTGATCTGTGTGAAGACTTCTTGATGAAGTCCCCACTCTCCCGGATGCAGGTCATGCCTGCTGAGAAAGTCTGCCTCCCAGTTGTCCACCCCCGGGATGAACACTGCCGATAGTGCGCTTACATGGCCTTCCGCCCAGCGTAGAATCCTGGTCGCCTCTGCCATGGCCACTGTGCTCCTTGTGCCGCCTTGGCGGTTTACATGAGCCACTGCCGTGACATTGTCTGACTGAATCAGAACCGGTTTGTTCCAAAGCCATTCCTCCACTTGGCGTAGGGCGTTGTATATGGCCCTCAACACCAGGACATTGATGTGGAGACCAGTCTCTAGGCTTGACCAGAGACCCTGGAAATTTCTTCCTAGTGCGACAGCTCCCCAACCTCGGAGGCTCGCGTCCGTGGTCACCAGGACCCAGTCCTGAATGCCGAACCTGCGACCCTCCAGGAGGTGGGCACTGCGCAGTCACCACAGGAGAGACACCCTGGCCCTGGGAGACAGGGTGATCCGTTTTTGCATGTGTAGATGGGACCCGGACCATTTGTCCAATAGGTCCCATTGAAAGGTCCTTGCATGGAACCTGCCGAAGGGGATGGCCTCCTATGAAGCCACCATCTTCCCCAGAACCCTCGTGCAATGATGCACTGAAACCTTTTTTTGGCTTCAATAGGTTCCTGAACAGAGCTACGAGCTCCTGAGCCTTCTCCACTGGAAGAAAAACTATTTTTTTGGTCTGTGTCTAGAATCAGGCCCAAAAAGGTCAGACGCGTTGCAGGGACTGGCTAGGATTTCGGTAAATTGAGAATCCAGCCGTGCCTCTGCAACGTCTTCACGGACAGAGACACGCTGTCCAGCAACTTCTCCCGAGATCTCGCCTTTATGAGGAGATCGCCCAAGTACGGGATAATTGTGATGCCCTGCCTGTGCAGGAGCACCATCATTTCCGCCATTACCTTGGTGAAAATTCTCGGGGCCGTGGAAAGACCAAACGGCAACATCTGAAATTGGTAGTGACAGTCCTGTACTGCAAATCTCAGGAACGCCTGGTGAGGAGGGAAAATCGGAACATGAAGGTACGCATCCTTTATGTCCAGGGACACCATCCAATCCCCTCCCTCCAGGCTGGCGATGACCGCTCTGAGCGATTCCATTTTGAACTTGAACCTATTCAAGTACAGGTTCAGGGATTTCAGATTTAAAATGGGTCTGACCGAACCGTCCGGTTTCGGTACCACAAACAGGGATGAACAATAACCCTCTCCTTGCTGGAGATGAGGAACTTCGACTATCACCTGTTGAATGTACAATTTGTGAATTGCAGCTAACACCAGCTCCCTCTCCGACGGGGAAGCCGGCAGAGCCGATTTGAAAAACCGGCTAGGAGGCATGTCTTCGAATTCCAGTCTGTATCCCTGGGAAACAATCTCTATTGCCCAGGGATCCACCTGTGAGAGAACCCAGACTTGGCTGAAAAGACGAAGACGTGCCCTTACTTGATCTGACCCCCCCCCCCCCGGAAAGCCCCAGCATCATGCGGTGGACTTTGCGGAAGTAGGGGAGGACTTCTGCTCTTGGGAACAAGCCGAGTGCAGCTTTTTTCCCTTGCCTTTACCTCTGGCAACAAAGGACGATCCTCGTACCTTCTTGCTTTTATTGGAACGAAAGGACTGCATTTGATAATGCGGTACCTTCTTAGCATGCTGCGGGGGAACATAAGGTAAAAAATTCGATTTACCGGCCGTAGCAGTAGAGACAAGGTCCGAGAGGCCTTCTCCAAACAACTCCTCCCCCTTGTAAGGCAATGACTCCATATGCCGCTTTGAGTCGGCGTCTCCCGTCCACTGTCAGGTCCACAAGAGTCGCCTAGCAGAAATAGACATAGCGTTTATTCTGGAGCTTAGTAAACAAATGTCTCTCTGAGCATCCCTCATATACAAGGCAGCATCTCTGATATGCTCAATGGTCATTAGAATGGTATCCCTATTTAAGGTGTCAATCTCCGTAGATAAGGAGTCTGCCCATGCCACGACAGCACTACAAACCCAGGCCGACACCATGGCCGGTCTAACGATAGTTCCTGAATGTGTGTAAATGTGCTTCATGGTAATTTCCTGCTTGCGATCAGCAGGATCCTTGAGGGAAGCAGTATCCGGAGAAGGCAGTGCCACCTTCTTGGATAAGCGTGTCAGTGCCTTGTCTACTTTAGGCGAAGATTCCTATCGTATCCTATCCTTCTGTGGAAAAGGATACGCCATAAGAATCCTTTTGGGAACATGTAGTCTCCTATCCAGAGACTCCCAAGCCTTTTCGCACAATTCGCTTAGCTCAAATGAGGACGGAAACGTGACTTCAGGCTTTTTCCCTTTATACATGTGAACCCTCGTGTCAGGGACAGAGGGTTCCTCAGTGATATGCCAAACCTCTTTTATGGCAATAATCATGTATCGAATACCCTTTGCCATCTTCGGCTGTAATTTTGCATCCTCATAGTCGACACTAGAGTCAGTATCTGTGTTGGTATCTGTGTCAGCGACCTGGGATATGGGGCGCTTTTGAGACCCTGAAGGTCCTGGCGCCCCAGGGACAGGCACGGTCTGGCTACCTGACTGATCCCTAGCCTCAGCCTTGTCTAACCTTTTATGCAGGAGATTCACATTTGCATTTAAGACATTCAGCATATCCACCCAGTCCGGTGTCGGCGTTGCCGACGGCGACCTGACATTCAAACACTCCCCCTCCACATTAAGCGAGCCTTCCTCGTCAAACATGTCGACACACACGTACCGACACACTTCACCCACACAGGGAAACTCCTTTCTGAAGACAGTATCCCCTTTAAGGCCCTTTGGAGAGACAGAGAGAGAGTATGCCAGCACACACCCCAGCGCAATGACCCTGGAGACCAACACAAAATGTTTTTCCCCAGCAGCGCTGTATAATATCTTATCCGCCAATTATGTGCCCCCCCCCCTCTCTTTTAAACACCCCTTCACTGTGTGTAAGCAGGGGAGAGTCCGGGGAGCTTCCTCTCAGCGTTCTGTGGAGAGAAAATGGCGCTGGTGAGTGCTGAGGGAGAAGCCCCTCCCCCTTGGCGGCGGGCTTCGGTCCCGCTCAAATTTGTGTAAAAATGGCGGGGGCTCTTTTATATACATGTACAGTGCCCAGCTGTACATGTATATATCTTTTTGCCATGTTTTGAGGTGTTATTATTGCTGCCCAGGGCGCCCCCCCTGCGCCCTGCACCCATACAGTGACCGGAGTGTGTGAGGTGTGTGGAGCAATGACGCACAGCTGCAGTGCTGTGCGTTACCTCAGTGAAGCCGCTGAAAGCTTCTGCCGCCTGAGACGTCTTCTTGCTTCTGTTCTTCTGGCTCTGTGAGGAGAACGGCGGCGTGGCTCCGGGGGTGGACGACCAGGACGAACCTGTGTTCACCCCCTCTGGAGCTAATGGTGTCCAGTAGCCGAGGAAGCAGATCCTATCATTTAAGTAGGTCTGCTCCTCTCTCCCCAGTCCCTCGATGCAGGGAGCCTGTTGCCAGCAGTGCTCCCTGTAAAAATAGAAAAATCCAAACAAAAATGCTTTCTAAAGCAAAGAACTCAGGAGAGCTCCCTGCAGTGCGCCCATTTTCCTCTGGGCACAGTGTAAAACTGAGGTCTGGAGGAGGGACATGGAGGGAGGAGCCAGTGCACACCCAGAATCCAAAGCTTTCTTAAAGTGCCCTATCTCCTGCGGAGCCCGTCTATTCCCCATGGTCCTTACGGAGTCCCCAGCATCCTCTAGGACGTTAGAGAAATTAGAACTTTTTTGAGTTTGAATGACTCAACCTCAGATCAATCTGTTGAAACCTTTTTGAACACGTTTGAGCCTGTGTTCCTCTTTCAGAGTTGGACACAGTAGGAGTGACTGCAAGTTTTGTTACAGCTGCTACTGCATCTGTTTGGTAAAGCCGCATATAATGGGCACCCTAATGAGAGATGCACACTGGCCGCGATTCTAATCCATCAATGTGCACACAAAGGTGCGCAATCAATCCGATATTGGCCACACCATCGTACATTAGAGCAACCCTATGGTTGTTCACACTATCCGTTGGTACATGGCCACCAGTGGATCTGCTTCTACTGAAACAGACCCTGACATCAGCATGCCCCCGAAATGTCTGCTGACTGCAACCACCCCCAGTCACTGTCCAGGAACATCTATCAGAATAGCATGGATGTCCATGCAATTCCAATCTGTGTCCCCCAGTGGCAACCTTTGGGGCACATTTGCAGTATGTCTCCATCAAGGTGTGTATGCGTGTATGCGTGTATGGTGCAGCGGATGCGCAGTTTACAATTGCATCTTACAGTGCATAACAGGGACGCAGAGCCTCACTTGTCATGCTCCCTGTCCATATAGTTTTGACTATAAAAATTATTACAATAATACAAAGAAGATATTTACAACTTATAAGCATCTTCTCTGTATTATTGCAATCATTTTTATAGCTACAACTGGCCAGAGTTGCAGGGCTCCTGGAATTGCATCAAGAGACAGAGATGAGGCAGTGAGAGATCAGCCTTTTCTCTCACACTGTCAGACACTGCCTGTAGAGGGGATGGGCTACACAGCGGCCAATCATGCTGCACAGAAAAGATAAATGGGCGACATGCCTCACAGTGGGGGCGTGCTTGAGCGCTGATGGATGCCTCGATTGGTCATATGACCAATCCAGGAAGTGCAGGAAGATAGACACTAGAGCTGAGCAGCATGGCAGTGGAGGATGAAGATGGGGACCCGAAATGACAGCAGCAGCCACACGTGCACAGTGACAAGGGTTAGTAGCATCCAGTACCAGGACTCTGTGTGTGTGTCATCTGTAGTGAGTGTGGGGACAGGACTTGTGTATGCGAGTGTATGTTATCTATAGTAAGTGTGAGGACAAGACTGTGTGTGTGTGTGGCATCTGTAGTGAGTGTGAGGACAAGACTGTGTGTGTGGCTTCTGTAGTAGTGAGTGTGGGGACAGGACTCTTTGCGCGCGCGCGTGTGTGTGGGGTATTTACATACCTCCCAACTGTCCCGAATTTTGCGGGACAGTCCCGTTTTTTGGGGACTGTCCCGCTGTCCCACCCGCGGGCTGCAGTGTCCCGTGGTGGGGGGGAGGGCAGTTGGGAGGCTCTGCTAAGCAGGGCAGCGGTGAATAGATGCTGGAGTCAGAGGGAGAGGGGACATGCCAGTGGCTCACAGAGCGCTGGACATGCCCCCTCATTGACGAAAACGGGGCATGGCTCGCGATCGTGGGTCCTCCTGCAAAGCCACACCCATTTTATTTGACCACGCCCCTTTTTGGGTGCGCGCGGCTTTGCCGCGCATGTGTCCCTCTTTATAAAAGTGAAAAGTTGGGAGGTATGTATTTATAGTGAGTGTGGGGACAGGACTCTGTGTATGGCTGCAGTGGTGAGACCGGGGTCTAGATGCATCATCATTTGGAGAGTGATAAAATGGAGTGAGAAATAGTACCATCCAATCAGCTGTGTTACAGGCTGTGTTTGAAAAATGACAGTTAGGACTGATTGGCTAGTTTTTCTCTCTCCATTTTATGACTCTCAAAGCCATGATGCATCTAGCCCTAGTGTTCCTGCTCTCCTTCTCCAGGTGCTGGTGGAGCCCCTGCTCTCTCCCTTCCCACATGCTGCTGACTGTATTACCCTGTGTATCATTGGTGACTGTATTACGCTGTGTATCACTAACCAGCCCAGCTGTGTTCTGCAGGTGAGGAGGCAATGAGGGGGGAAGGGGGCACCTCACCCTGAAGCCAGTATCCACTAGTTTACTCACACCACTAGAGTGATTACAATGACTTGGCTATTATATATGTTCTCCC
This sequence comes from Pseudophryne corroboree, assembly GCF_028390025.1. Taxonomy (NCBI): domain Eukaryota; kingdom Metazoa; phylum Chordata; class Amphibia; order Anura; family Myobatrachidae; genus Pseudophryne; species Pseudophryne corroboree. Next base: position 114,178,525 of record NC_086452.1, on the reverse strand, counting down.
TGTATTTGCATCAAAGTAGTGCAGGGACGTGAGAGTTACATTGAGTAGGGAGTGAGACACGCTCCTGGCACTCAGACCCAACCTCATGTGTGCCTCCTCAGCCTACGACCTAACCGCACATCACTGTCTGGTGATGGGTGGGAGTGTGGCTAAATCATCGGGTCGTGGCCATAGCTATCAGTAAAAAAAAAAAAAAGACAATTAGTGATGGCTATCGAAGGCTGTACCATTGATGGTCAATGTTTTTAAACCATCGGTAGAAAATCACTGATGTTTACCCATCGATGACTGAGTGCTGCGCTTGCACAGATCTTAGTCATCGGTCCACCATATTTACCAACACCAGTTGCCGCCATCCATGGTGTGTCATATGTGCTGCACAGTTGATGGGGGATATGGAAACCTTAACATTGGTCATAGACCATCGATGGTTTATGTCAGTTCCTAATAACAACTGCGCTGAGGAGCGTGCCAAGAAGGGGGGCATTATTCTCACCACACAGCTGGCTCGGGCCCTTGTCAGGCCTCTTAAACAAGTCTGGATAATTAGAACCCGCCACCCACAAATCTCTCAGCACCCCTGTTCGTGAGTAATATTAGTGTTGAGATGTATACTAGTCACTTGTGATAGGGCTTTACTATGTAAAGGGCTCATGTAGAGCTCTACTACAGTATATACTGAGGCATATAGCTGTAATGAGGCCATGAAAATTACACTGCATAGTGTGTACATGGGAGCTCCTTATACTAAGTGTATGACAACTGTATAATAACGTGTGATACAGTTGTATTATACCGTGGGAACATAGCAACTTTACTGTACACTGTTGGTGGGGGACCTAGGTCTCTGTCCAAGCAAGGCATTTCTACTAGAACTGCTTTTTCTCTATATTAAAAGAAACTAACATTTTTGCTCCAAAGGGATTTATATCCCATTTGTTTCCATAAATCCTTCCGTCTGGTGCTGCTGAAAAATGTAAATTTCTCATCAACCAATCACTGATCAAGATTCCTGAGGCCGTATTTCCCTGCTTGTCAACTACAGGGGATGCTGGTAGTCAGAGTGCCATGGGCGTTATATGTTCAGCAATCAGGGCATGCTTATGCAGTTGTTCTAATTGTGTCAGTTTGCATGCCATCTTTATTAGATTAAGAAATATATGGTTGTTACAAATATGTTTCAAATTCACCATCTGAAATAATACATATTGACGTTTTGTATACATATATGGCACTAATACTGCCACACAGCTGGTACCATGTACACTATGAATAAAATGGAGCCTGGGCATATTTCATTTGTGTTTCACTTTTTGAACTAGTCTATATTCAATAGTTAGTCACTCATTTAATATTGTATTTGTATGTTTTATGAAGAAATAAAGGGGTGTTAAAATGGGAAGCAGTTAGTTTCCCACTGATGGTATCCCGGCTGCCAGGATACCGACACCGTAATCCCAACAGCCAATAGAATCCTGGCGGTAGAAATCCTGACTGGGGCCCGGAATCCCCACTCGGGGAGTTGTCCACGCCACCCCCCGAGGGGGAATAAATTAGTATGGCAAGTGAACATGATGCACTCGCAGTCGGGATTCCGGCATCGGTCTTATGACCGCCGTGATCCCGACCATTGGGATCCCATACTGATTCTGTTAAAACACGTTTAAATTGTACTGATGTGAAAATTCTGGTTTTACATTTTAATGTTAGATTTAGACTTATAAATTTGTTAGTTCCCCATGTAAAATGTCCACAACTAGGGCCGTAACTAGGTGTCTGCCAGTGGTGCCTTGCCCACAGCGCATAAGCACTGTGGGCGCACCTTCTGGCAGCAACATCCACGCGGCCAGTCGCTGAATCACCACTGCCCACCTCCTTCCACTGCAGCTCTGCACTTCTGTCCCCACACCGCTGCCTGCACTCCGCTACCCCAGCAATTCACCTCCACCTTCCACTGGCAACACAGCCAACCACAACCCCATGCCCCCCGCTAATCAAATTCACCCTCGCTGGGTGCGCAGCCAGCATGTGGGAGGGAGAAGCAGGAGCTACTGCCAGTCGTTAATGCCGGCCGGATCATGGTGAGTAGCGACAGGCTGGGATGGCACGGGCGCATACATACACTCCCTCTCTCTTTCTCTCTCTCTCTCTCTCTCTCTCTCTCTATATATATATATATATATATATATATATATATTATACATATTGTGGCAGGAGAGGTACTTTTCCACTTGTAAGCTATACACAGGGTCCTGGGGGTAGATGGGAAGTGTGGATGGACCAGGTTCCCATCCATTTGGCCCAGACCAGGTCTTATAGGCTTCTTAGCCCAAGAAGCTGCTTCATCAGCCAGCACCTGGGTGGTGGGTTTAAAGCAGAGTCTCTCCCATGAGTCAGGGCTCCTGAAGGCAATTATTGTCCAGGTGATAGGTCTGCTAGGGACAGTGGGATCCGGAGGGCTCGGCCACTAGTGTCAGGATGCCGGGACCTGACGGGTTCCTTATTTATATACAAAAAGAAAAGGTCGCACAAGTCGTCTGTTCCTTTAAACCAACCCTCTAAATGTTTACCGTTTTGTTCATATGAATTATCTTTACTGAGGGGTGCTACCACAGGCAAGATAGGGTACTATATATGCAAAAAAAGAGAAAACAAGATTGCCTTATAGTGGTGCACATTGCTAATATAAAATGTAACTTTTAATTTGTATTAATAAAAAACATTGCGAAATATAGGATAAAATATAAAGGTGAAAAAATAGAAAAAGTGTTTTAAAATATGTGACTCCTCGCACACAGGGCGTCCGCAAACTGTAAATTCTGTATGCCTTTATAATATGCAAATGTTCATATATTTTACTGTATTTATTAATAAACGTTGTATAATTCCCAGCAGTGATTCATGTCTTGTTTTATATTCATTAAATATTATATAGTTACCAGCAATTCATGTCTTGTTCTTTATTCCTTATTTTCAATATAACCAATAAAGGTCATGTATGACAAGATATACTAATATTCAATCTATATGTAAGAGAATCACTATAGGAGTCTCTAACAAATCAGTGTGCTAGTTAATTTCTTCACAGCAAGATGTTTACAGATGATTTTATTAATTTCTATGTATATACAGTGTGTGTGTGACTCCTTGGGATTCAATACAAATACAAATTAAAAGTTACATTTTATATTAGCAATGTGCACCACTATAAGGCAATCTTGTTTTCTCTTTTTTTGCATATATGGGTTCCTTATTTAGTAAGAGGGAGTGAGGCAGGGCCTAACCTCCCTGGTTGTTTATACTAAAGACAGTGATCTTTGTTTTATGTATATCTTTGTTTTTGAGCTATCTATTGTTTTTGCACAAGCCTGGAGTTGGTAGTTTGTGGATTTTTGTAGCAGAGCACATTCGTTACAAATGGCTCCTGAACATGGGGCCCTTCTGCTAGTCGTGTCACATGTGGCAGAGGACCCAACAGCCACAAGGTAGCGGCACACATACCAGAGAACTCCAGACCAAGCTGAACTTGTGGGCATCAGTACCAGACCAAGGGTGTTGTGAGTAGTGGTTAATCCCAACCCCACGGGTTTTGTTTAAACTGAATGTGTTTGATTTTGGTGCAAAGGTTTGCATTGGCAGCAAAGAGGTAAAACAGGGTGCATGGCCTGTTCTGTCTTATATGCTTTGCACCAATCATTGCAAGCAGCTGATAATTTATGACTGAATTTCTTTTCCAAGCTTATTTTTACCTGTGCCTGCAAAATCTGGTAATGGGAGTCTGGTGTCCCTGTTAATTAGCTCATTAAGACCAATCAAGCAAAGTTGAAACCTTTTATAAATGTGGTTCTATTTAAATAGAGAAACTTTGTGGCACTATGTGTCCCAGCAATCCCTGAGTTCTAGTTTTAAGAGCCTGAAGGGAGAAGTTGTTTATTTGCACTACCAGTGTAAGGTATGTGGGACCAATATGTATATGCTACATTTCAGTACTTTGTTAAAAGCTTATTCTATGCTAAAAAGAGAAAAATGGAATTTTATTTTCCCTTTCAATCACAGTTTTCAAAGGTAACAGGGTGAATAAAGATTTTCAGATATACAGCATATTCTGAAGTGTCTCTTCAAATGGGTAACAAAAAGAGAATTCATGCTAAAAAAACAAAAAGGGTGACAGCTCTAACACCTCAGGTCAGGAACTTATGTGACCCTATTATTATTGGGGAGTAATCCTGATCTTGGGGCAGATTTTAGCATGGAACCTTTTTTTTGGTGTCACATGATAAGTGACCTTGAAAGCAATGTCCAATTAAAGGATCAGGAGCTTGAAGAGCTTAAGGAAAAATGTGATTTCCTTCAAGAGCAGGTGAACACCTTAACGCAAAAACTGGAGGAGAAGGAATCTCTTTTGTCTGAAGGTGTGTACACACGGTGAGATTTTTTCTTAAGATTTTGACTATATAGTCAAAATCGTAAGAAAAGTTAGTGCAGATCGCAAGGTGAAAGTCACCTTGCGATCCCGATGCGCGGTCCCGCCAGGTCGGCATCGCAAGAAAAGATAGGCTGTGCAGGCAAGTCAATCCTTGCTAGATCGGTGTCCTATCTAGTTCATCTCACATGTCAATGACATCTCACATAAGCCAAAATCTCACATAAGCCAAAATCGTAAGCACACATAGTCCATATCTCAAGAAAAGTTAGTCAAAATCTGTCCTATCTGGCCTCCGGGGAGTTCAAGGGAAATCGCAAGTAAAAATAGGACATAGCAAGGATCTCACCGTGTGTACTGTACACACCCTAACTCTCTGACCAAATTGGGAAGGAGTAGAGAAGAGGAGGAGGTTTCTTAAGCTAAAACCATTGGCTATGCCTACTTTCAGTTCAGACACAGGCGTAGCTACACCAGTTGCTGAATACGTTATGCCGAAGGTTGGGTCAGAGACTATATCAGCCGAAGTGGAGATGCCATCTTCGGGGGAAATGATGCCAACGGTGGTGCAGGCTGCGCAAGAATGGTACCATACTGTATTGGAACTCATCTATACTGGATTCCCTGTTCCAGCCAGAAGGAACAGGAAAGTTGAGCCAGAACTGCCAGTGCTTAAAGCCCGAAAGGCTCCCTGCTATGCCACTAGTAAGGCCATCTGCCTGGAAAGTGGAAATGAGGGCCCTTCCTCAGAGGTAGAGCATTTACAGGCACTAAGGTCCATTCAGTTGGTATTGCCATTCCAGAGCATGGAGGAAGCTGCAGCCAGGTTTACTTGATGTCAAGTGATCATCCACCTCCAAAACAAGAATCCTCTAATCTGCTGGATTTGTGGCAGAATGATGAACCCTGGGAATCTACCTGGACAGATGACAATTTGATGACTACTCAAGAACCCATCCTAGAGCAGGAAGTCTTATCTGAGCTGGAGATTGCTTCTGTTGTCTTGGAAACCCAGGTTCTGGACATACAGTGCACATGTGAGACTTTCTCTGACGAATCACAGACAAAGACCGTACCTTTGGAGGTGTCTCACCCACGTGAGCTAGTCATGGCTAAGCTAGTGGCATTACAGAAGTTTACTTCCGAAGTCATCCGGGAACCTGCTTCTATGGAGTTCCACTCGTGTATGTGGATGATAAGGTGCAAGATTTCGATCTTGGGGTTGTTGCACCCTGGCATGATCCACCACGAGAGGCTCAAGATCCAATTGCTGAATTGGGACAGTTCATAAAGGACACACTAAGTAAGGAGCAAGAGCCTGTCTCAAAGGAATCGGTGCAGAGTCCCATTTCTGAGATTGCTCTACCCAGGGAGAGTTCCCTATATGAGACACGAGAGCTAAAAAATTTGAGGGGAGAGTACCAAAAGCTGGCCCTAAGTAATAGCCAGCTAAAAGAAGTTGTGAAGGAGATTCCTGAACTACGGAGTCGAATAAGAGACCTGGACAAGAGAATCAAAATAGGTTATGTGCCGGTCATAGAACGGCAGGAGTCGGTGACTAGGGTCAAAGATGGGAGATCGGAGGACGAAGCAGTCACGTTAATGAAGGAAATGTTACCAAAGCTGAAAAGACTGAAGGAAGCACTAAAAGTTCAACAAATGAAAGGACTTTCTAAGACTCGGGACCAGTGCCTCAATCTGAGGGAAAGGGTGGGGGCAAAGTTGGACAATGACCTCTGAACAATTAAAGTCAGGGCAGAGACTAGGTGTTACCGGTGCCAAGAGCTTGGCCATAAAAGGTGGAAGTGTCCATATAGGCCAAGATCAGTGAGGGCCGGGGTGACTACTAGGTCCAGAGTGAACTTAAAAACTTCCCCAGTCCAGAGTTGGTTAATGTCAGGTGTCACAAACACCTTGAAAAGAATGAAGCGACTTCCTCAGTAGCCAGTAAATCTGAGCCTGATAAGGGAAACATCCCTAAAGGTGGAAAGGTGAAGAGAAGGGGAAGTTTAGTGGGCAACAGGAAGTTGTCCATTAAAACGACCACTTTGGCCACTATGCCAAAGTGTAGGGAAAGGGAAGGTGGCACAGTGGAGTCGGTGCCACCAACCTTTAATGGAAATAGATTCCAAGGCCAGCTAAAAGGGCCTTGGACGTGTACTTGGGAGAGGAACTTGGGACCCAGGTGTTTGGGCCCAAGTTATGTCCCAAAGATTTGTCAGCCCATAGTAATTGGCAAATGTGAAACCTTGCCAATGTCACATGCCGCTTTTCAGAGCCAGGAAAAGCTGAGAGAAAGGTTATGTGGCAGGAGAGGTACTTTGCCACCTGTAAGCTTTACACAGGGTCCTGGGGGTAGATGGGAAGTGTGGATGGACCAGGTTCCCATCCATTTGTCCCACACCAGGTCTTATAGGCTTCTTAGCCCAAGAAGCTGCTTCATCAGCCAGCACCTGGGTGCTGGGTTTAAAGCAGAGTCTCTCCCATGAGTCAGGGCTCCTGAAGGCAATTATTGTCCAGATGATAGGCCTGCTAGGGACAGTGGGATCCGGTGGGCTGGGCCACTAGTGTCAGGATGCCGGGACAGTAAGAGGGAGTGAGGCAGGGCCTAACCTCCCTGGTTGTTTATACTAAAGACAGTGATCTTTGTTTTATGTATATCTTTGTTATTGAGCTACCTGAATAAAAGGTATCTATTGTTTTTGCACAAGCCTGGAGTCGGTCGTTGGTGGATTTTTGTAGCAGAACACATTCTAGCAAGTCTCCTGTTACAATATATATATATATATATATTGTGAGAGAGAGATAGATAGAGAGAGAGAGAGAGAGAGAGAGAGAGAGAGAGGCTCTACCTGGCACAATGTGTATAAGGTGCTACCTGGAGTAATCTGTATAAGGGGCTACCTGGCGCAATGTATATAAGGGGCTACGTTGCACACTGTGTATGAGGGGCTACCTATTGCAATTAGTATAAGGGCCTTCCTGGCGCAATGTGTATAAGGGACTACCTGGCGCATTGTGTAAAAGGGGTTTTACCTGGCATTGCAAAAGGGAATCTACTTTGTGTAATGTGTAAAAGAATGCTCTGCCTGACGTAATGTGTGACAGGGGCTCTACCTGGCGTAATGTGTAAAAGGGGCTCTACCTGGTGTAATGTGTGTAAGTGGCGCTACTGTGCGGTATAAATTGAATAATGGAGACTACTGTGCAGCGTAATATGAATTGGTATTATTGTGGCCACACCCATTTCCCATGAAGCCACACCTCTATATTTTTGTGTCCCTATCTAGATTATGCAGGGGGAGGGGTGGGGGGCACCAATGCTGTTTCTTGCACACAGGGCTAAAATGTCTAGTACGGCACTGTCCACAACCTCAAATAAATATAGAAAGCCGATAAGGTTTGTAACACCAAATAAAATTAAAAATTAATAATTTGTTTTTCAATATTGACAGAGTCCCAGTTACAGCACTTACAGGGAGAAGTGACCCTCTAATTCACTAGTGTAGTGTCCCAACTGTCCCAAATGTGAGCAAGTACGAAGTGTTAGCCTTTCAGCCAGTTCGAGCATATTATAGAGTCATTTCCAGTAAGTTAGCTCTGAACAACAGTCACTGGTAGAAACAGTAGCTGACATTATACATCTGGGTATTCATGTCAGAAAATATTTTACACTTGCTATGTACATACAGTAATCTGTATTACAGATATTGTTTCTTAATTACATGTTTATAGATATGCCATGCGTCACATTTACAAGTGGTTAAACTCTCACAATGATGTTTCAGCTGTATAATCAAACCCTTCCACACACAATGGATTCTTGATTTCTGTATACACTAAACAGGAATAAAGTATGTACTGTTTAATGTGCTCACTCTTTCCCGACAGGGTCAGTCTGACCCTGCAATTGCCGAGAACAGGTGCCCAGTGGTACCCGTCCCCAGACAAGGGCTGCAGTAACTCTGCATTCTGCATGCACAGACTGCATACAGAGGCTCATTCAGGCGCAGTTGTTCTTGCTGCTGCCTTTGCTATCTTTTGCCATTTACAATTGCGATTATATTCTTACTTGGGCTGAAGCTAACCTGAGCATTGGGACGCCCACTGCTGTCGCATCATTTCCATCCGATGGTGTACAAATGCTGATACATCGGTACCAACTTTGCATATCTGGTCATGTTACTGAATCTAAGAGCCTCTGAAGACG